>NW_017279579.1:53945-71410 GCF_001594065.2 Cyphomyrmex costatus
CGGCCTTCGGCCTTCGGCCTCCGGCCACCCCCCCGCACCCACACCGTCGTCAGAGGTCTGCCCCGACAGTACTATCATAGCAACAGTACAATCGTAGAGGTCGTGTGCTTTTGTGCGGAGGGAGGAGGGGGGAGTGAAAGTTATTTCCCGTGGAAAGTTCAACGTTTATACTTATGTTCGCTCTTCATTTACGAGCTTACCATTGATATTACGAAGAAAATGCATAGAACCTTTTTTGTACATAATTTTATGTTCTTTACTTTTTGTTTGAAACATTTTCTTGTCTGATGCGTATTTTTTGAAATAAATGCAAAAAACTAGAAAAAATCATGTTTTTTGACAGTTTTTTCAAGATAGCGGCTTCAATGTGTCCGACCGCCAAATTTTATTATCATATTCGTAATCAGGAAGCAAAAATACATCGGAAACACATAGTTACGATTTTTTTTCGAGGGAAGTAGTCTTTCCGAAGGTTTACCTTATCTTTTTTTACATAACATTAATTTTATAATATATTTGTAATAAGGCTTAATAAATTTCATAATAGTAGGAAAGAGGGCTACAAGCCACAAAAATTAGTTATTAAATAATATACATAGTCCTCCCAAATTTACGCGCCGAACAATCGTCGGTTTTGAAACGTAACTCTAATAATCTAAAACTACTGTAAATAATTAAATCTTTTTAATTACTTCTTATATATTGCCGAACAATCGTCGGTTTTGAAACGTAACTCTAATAATCTAAAAATACTGTAAACAATTACATAAATAATTAAATTTTTTAAATTATTTCTTATATATATATTGCGAAGAATATCACATAATTTTGGTGTTTCGTCTCGGCTTCCACTACTGGACTCATTATTGAGGCATTTGTAATGGAAGCCTACTTTATACACCTGAGAGAGTAATTTAATCGAGATTCTATATGAAGAGATATACGCGTATCAAAGCACTTGCAAGAATTTGCGAATATCGATAGATCTCTCTGATGGCGGGTCGATGTAATATTCTTCGCAATATTTATTTAAAGTAAGACCTACGTCTTTTTCTGGCTTTACGCGTATTTAACAAATATTAAAATCTTGTCAGACCGTACAAGTGATAATGAAATTTAATGTGTGATCATGACGCATATTTTCGTCCGCGTTAATTAAAATATGTTTATAATAAGGCTCATTAAATTTAATAAGTGTAGGAAAACGGGCTACGAGCCACAACATTCGTTATTAAGTATTATACGTAGTGACACGTATATATAATTTAATAACGAATTTATGGCTCATATCCCCTTTTTCCTACTATTATTAATTTTAAATTTTGGTTTATACAAATTAGGAAATTGCATTATATATAATAGTAGGATTAATGTACATACATAACGTTAATTTAATGATATTTATGAATTTTGTAGATTGTACACATTAATGGAGCAAAAGCTAGGAAAATAAAAATACCAAAATTTAATCGAGGTACAATGGGATATGAGTTAATTGTTCGTTCTAATACAATTACAAATAATTTGGGTTCTTATAATATAAAGAATATGATTAAAATGACACAATCACAATTGGTTGATTTTGTGACATTTCGAAGTATTTTAATTCTTATATAGTGTTTCACTAAGACAAGATTTCTTGTTTTGAAGAACATTTCTTGTTTTGTCCTGATTTTCAAGATAAGAAATTACGTTTTTCTTGTCTTGAGCATTTCTAGACACTGCATTTCTTGTCTTAATCTCAAGAAACTTAAATTTCTTGAAATTTTTTTTCTTTTTAAATAGGGCCTTTGTGGCTCTTTAGCTGCGTTCGGCAATGCAAATCTGAAGCGTCGGAGTGCTCTTTTTCTATAATGCACGTGACATATGCTATAATATAAGAGCAATCAGACGCCTCAGATTTGCTATTACCGAACACAGCTTTTGACTACGTCGCGTTGGTCACGCCGCAAGCGTTCGGCTTTTAAGGTGCCTTTTCATGCGACGCTGAAACGCTCCTTTTATAGCGTCAAGAAATATTGAACCTAACCTTTGTAATCTATAATAACGAGGAGACAGTAGATTTCTGCCGTGTACGTGTGTATTGTGGAATTTTAACATGTTTAATTATAAATATCACGCATGGATGACAGAATGCGTAAATTTAATTTAAAAAAATAAACGGGAAAAGAATGTAACTGTAGCAGCTTTGTCATTAATAATAGCATTAATTAAAAAAAAGAGACCATACACTCGAAAACGTTACTGGATTGAACCTGTATTATTTCAAAAAGTATAGATTTTATAATAAGATATTCCTGTTTTATGACTTGAAGATTTACGATTCAGAAATTACTTTAGAATGTCGTCAACTCAATTCGAAGAACTTTTAAGCATCATTGCGGTCCTCATATGGAAATTAATATAAACTTTCCAATTAAAACAGAAATAATTATGAGAATTAGTCCGCTAACGCTAGAAAGTTGGATAGAAACGAACTTTTTAGCGTCAACCATAGATAAAATTACATAGAGTTGTAACGATGCCCCCGAAAGAGCATCGCTCCCGGCAAAATTTCCCAGCCGGATGCCGCTGCATCAAGCCTGCGATGCGGCGATGAGGGCGCGATGCGCCCGAATATATTTTTGTTACCTACGCCTATGCCAAACGTCACGACATGCGCGGCTAGGCAACGATCTGTATGTCGACAGTCAGAAGGTCGACACCGGCAGTTGTGTTTAGACATTCAAAATAGACACACTCTTTACTATTAGTACTAGGCTTTCCGCATATTCCGATTAGCACATTAAATCTCAATAAAATAAGAATTAAAGATTAGTGACAAACACAACAATTGGCGACGAGGATAATGGAGTTTAAAGAGGCACTCATGGCACTCACGCAGCAGCAACAATTGTTCATGCAACAGCAGCAGCAGCAACAAGTACTCTTGCAGCAGCAAATGAAGCAACAACAGGATTTTATGAATCACATGTCTACGATGTGGACTAAGTCAACGGATTCTTCGCAGAGGAATGCAAAAATGGAATCATTAGCAAATTCCATGACCGAATTCATTTACGATCCAGAAAATAATTTGACTTTCGATGTTTGGTATGTAAGATATCAAGGTCTATTTCAAGAGGACGCACAGGATTTAGACGACGCATCCAAGGTCAGACTTCTATTACGAAAAATAAATACAATTTCGCATAAACAGTATGTTGATTACATTCTGCCAAAGATATACAAAGACTTTGATTTCCAAACCACAGTGAGCAAACTCACACAATTATTCGGAAAAAAAAGTTCTCTTTTTAATCAGCGATATGATTGCATGAATACGACAAAATCACCAAATCAAGATTTCGTTTCACTTGCAGCGCTAGTAAACAAACGTTGCGAGGAATTCAAAATTTCTACAATCACTGCCGATCAATTTAAATGCCTTATTTTTGCATGTGCTTTAAGATCGCCTGCGGAAGCCGATATACGAACAAAACTTCTCAACTTAATCGATACAAAGTCAGATACACTTACAATTGACGATCTTACAAGAGAATGTCAGCGATTAATCAATCTCAAGCATGACACATCAGTGATTCAAAACCAAAAATCGACAGAGTCCAATGCCGTAGCGATTGTCAAAACTGATAAACAACGTAAACCGCAGGTGACAAACTCAAATAAATCAAGGAATCTGCAAGGTAAGAAACAAATCAAAAATTCTTTACCTAACAAAGATTCAACACCTTCAACACCGTGTTGGTTTTGCGGACAATTGCATTATTCTAAGTTTTGTACTTTCAAAAATCATAAATGTCAAAAATGTAATACTGTCGGTCACAAAGACGGATATTGCGCTTCAACTCAGAGAGTCAAAACGAAAACAAATAACGAAACGGCAAATCAAAACGTCAAGACGATTAAGGTCAATCAAGTAAATTCAAATCTTACTCGCAAATTTGTGAATATTTCGATAAATAATCAACCAATTAAACTTCAACTTGATACGGGATCAGATATTACCATTATATCAGAAAAGATTTGGTCTTTGTTGGGAAAGCCTACAGGTTGTTCAACGTCTCATGTTGCACGTGACGCGTCGGGAAATCAGATCAATTTCAATCAAGAAATTTATTGTGAAGTAACCTTGAACGGAGTTATCAAACAACTACGATGTTTCGTAACAGCAAATTCGGATCTCAACATCATGGGTCTCGATTGGATCGCAGCTTTCGATTTATGGCAATGCAGTCTCAATAGCTTCTGTTCCAAGATCCATTCTCAAGCAGATTCGACGCACTTTGATATATCCTTCATTAAAGAAAATTTTAAAGAGGTTTTTTCCTCTCAATTAGGTCGTTGCACAAAGACTAAAGTCAAACTGAATTTAAAAAATAATTCAAAACCTATTTTCAGACCTAAGAGACCGGTTGCTTACGCAATTTTACCTTTAGTCGACGCAGAGCTTACAAGACTGGAACAAAATGGAATCATTTCACCAATCAAGTATTCAGACTGGGCAACTCCAATAGTTGTAGTAAGAAAAAAAAATGGAAAGATTAGGATCTGTCCGGATTTCTCAACTGGACTTAACGAATCATTGGAACCTAATCGTTATCCACTTCCATTACCAGATGAAATATTTTCGCAACTGTCAAACTGTAAGTATTTCAGCCAGCTAGATTTGTCAGACGCATTTCTTCAAATTGAAATAGAGGAGCAATCAAGGCATCTTCTAACAATCAATACTCACAGAGGTTTATACGTTTATAATCGTTTACCTTTCGGAGTCACCATAGCTCCAGGTGAATTTCAATCAATCATGGATTCAATGATATCTGGACTAGAAAACGTTTTTGCTTATATTGATGATATTGTTGTGGGTGGAGCTACAGTTCAAGAGCATAATCAAAACTTAACTTATTTATTAGAGCGAATAAAGGATTATGGTCTACATCTGCAAATAGAGAAATGTTGTTTCTTTACTACACAGATCAATTATCTGGGTTATGTCATCGATGGACAAGGATTACATCCAGATCCTACAAAAGTCGAAGCAATTAAAAACATGCCTGAACCACATAATTTAACTACATTACGTTCGTTTTTAGGAGCAATCAATTATTATGCACGTTTCATTTCAAATATGCACATTCTTAGACGTCCTTTGGATAATCTTTTAAAAAAGGATTCTAAATGGAACTGGTCTCCAAAATGTCAAGAATCTTTTAATCAATTTAAGAGAATTCTTTCTTCAAAGCTCTTATTAACTCACTACAATCCTCAGCATGAGATTATTGTAGCAGCAGATGCTTCAAATGAAGGATTAGGAGCATGCATTCTTCATAAATTTCCAGATCATTCGATCAAGGCAATCAGTCACGCCTCAAGGAGTCTCACAGAAGCAGAACGTAAATACAGTCAAATTGAAAAAGAGGCATTAGCAATCATTTTCGCAGTCACGAAATTTCATAGAATGATTTTCGGAAGACAATTCATCCTTCAAACGGATCACAAACCATTACTTCAAATATTTGGTAACAAAAAAGGAATTCCGTCGCATACAGCCAACCGTCTTCAACGATGGGCACTTCAATTATTATCTTACGATTTTAAAATCGAATACATCAAGACGACAGAATTTGGACATGCGGATGTTTTATCAAGACTAATCAGTCATCAACAACGTCCTGAAGAGGATTTTGTAATCGCTTCTGTCAAAATGGAAACAGATTTATTCTCAGTCCTCAATGAATCACTTCAGTCCTTTCCAATCACATTTCAACAAATCAAGGAAGCAACTAAAGAAGATGACATCTTACAAAAAGTTATCAACTTTACTTTGAATTCATGGCCTCAGAATGTAGATGATTCGGATTTACAACCATTTTTCCGCCGTCGAAACTCACTAACCGTGATTCAAGAATGTCTTCTTTTCAACGACAGAGTTGTAATTCCTCAACAATTCCATCAACAAATTCTCAAACAATTGCATAAGGGTCATCCTGGAATGGAGCGAATGAAAATCATAGCACGTTCGTACGTATATTGGCCAAGGATAGATCAGCAAATAGAAGAATTTGTCAGAAATTGCAGAAATTGCACACTCGCCGCGAAATCACCTATCAAGGTACCATTATCAAGCTGGTCTCTTCCTGAAAAACCATGGCAAAGAGTTCACATAGATTTCGCAGGACCGTTAAATGGAGAATATTATTTTGTTTTGGTCGATGCCTTTTCAAAATGGCCTGAAATAGTTCCAACGCAAACAATCACAGCTCAGCGAACTATTGATATTCTTCAAGAAATTTTTGCAAGATTTGGTGTCCCTGAAAGTCTAGTTTCAGATAATGGAACTCAGTTCACTTCAGAAAAGTTTCAAAACTTTTGTCTTTTACAGGGAATCGATCATCTGCATACTCCACCGTTTCATCCAAGTTCTAATGGACAAGCAGAACGTTTCGTAGATACATTCAAACGGGCACTTTCAAAATGCGAGACAGAGGGGAAAGAAGTCAAGAAACATCTCTGCACTTTCTTGCAGTATTACAGGTCAACTCCAAATCCTAATGTTCCACATCAAGTATCTCCCGCGGAAGCCTTGCTTGGAAGACCAATGCGAACAACGTTAGATCTGCTTAAGCCTTCGAAATGCTCAGTTGCTCAACCTGAGAAACCGCTGTCAAAACAAAAGCAAGAAGAACAATACAACAGGAGACATGCAGTCAAATCAAAAAAATTTGAACCAGGAACAAAAGTTTATGTTCAAATTCACACTTACAATAAATGGTCGTGGATTCCTGGGGAAATAGTCGAAAAAGTTGGAAGAGTTATCTACAATGTACTTGTCGACACACGAAGTCGCTTGGTTCGAGCTCATGCGAATCAAATCAAGTTTAGAGCTATCAAGGACAATGACGACTCATCTCAACAGCAAGAAATTCAATTACCACTTGAAATATTAATCAATGCCTTCGATCAGGGAGGAAAACAAGAGAACATTCAAGAAACTACCTCTGTTCCTCAAGGAAATTCTACTTCACCTCAAATTCTAGAAGACCTCAACCAAGAACTATTGCAACCTCAAGAAGCGTCTTCACAACCAGATTCAGGTCAACGATCGGAACCTGTGCAACAGGAACAACCAGTGCTTAGGCGCTCTCAACGCAATAGACGTCGTCCACGTAAACTGGAGGATTACCAGTGTCACTCTTCCAGATAGGGGAGGTGTTACCTACGCCTATGCTAAACGTCACGACATGCGCGGCTAGGCAACGATCTGTATGTCGACAGTCAGAAGGTCGACACCGGCAGTTGTGTTTAGACATTCAAAATAGACACACTCTTTACTATTAGTACTAGGCTTTCCGCATATTCCGATTAGCACATTAAATCTCAATAAAATAAGAATTAAAGATTAGTGACAAACACAACAATTTTTAACGAATAAAGCATAATTCACAGGTACAGCAGCCGCCGTTATAGCCGCCGGTCTCATCGGGAGATTTCGGCCGCCGTCGAGGACCGTCGATCGGAAAACTTCTCCCGCGAGAAGCCGATCGACGGGGAATACCGAGGGTGGCCGGAATTCTGCGAACGGGGCTGGCGCCTGTAGTATATAAGATACCGCTCCGAAGGTGGCTCGCGCGCTTATTCCGACAGCACCTCGATCCGATCACAAGCTCCTCGACTCCGATCCGCTACTCCGAATCTGCTCAACAGACACGAACAATTTGTTTCCGACGAAACCTGCGGTAGGGTGTACCCTGCCTCCGCCGGGCGTTCCCGGTCGCCGGACAAACCGTTTCCAGTCTGCACTACTGCTATGGGCGCTTCTACGATACCTGCCGAGAACGCTCGGCGGAGCTGGAGAACTCTCCGGCCCGGTTTTCCTGGTGTCGTATTCGGCTCTAGGAGGTCGGATTCGTGATCAGGATCTGGTCGGAACAGGAATTACCCGTTTCTCCGTAACGCGGCATTTTTATATTACCGGAAATGCCGCGTTCGTGGGCTTTCGGATTCGCTCGCGTTTTCTCGTTGTCCGCGCTTCGCGATGCGCGGGACTAACAATAAGTCCCAAGAAGTGGGTGTCCGCGGCGATCGATCTATTTCGGTTTCGCTCGGCGGTGCTCGGCGTTATGCGGCCGTTACTGCCGCTTGTACCTGCGAATTATGCTTTGTTTTTTTATCGGGCGCTATGCACCCTCATCACTGCATTGCGCAGCAATGCAGCGGCGTTCGGCTGGGTGGTGTGTGCCGGAACGATGGGGGATGCATCGTTACAGTGTTTCGTTAAGCTGCATAGCGTCTCGTTTATACCATTGGTCGTTATTTTTTAAATTATTGTAAGTACTTATATCTCTGTCTCTCACTGTTTTCTTTTTCTTATTTACTGTCTTAGTTTAACCTCTATTTTTCCTCATTTTATTTATGTTCTTTGTTCTTGATTACTAATACAGAAATAAATAATTGCAGTAATATTTCAATTATATAAACCGTTATAAACGTAGAGAGAATAGAGGGAAAGATATGAATCAACTCGCATGTTGCAAATGCAAGCGTTTTCTGTCGCGCACGACACTCATCTGCACATTTTGCAAAACTAATAATAACACGCATTTTTCCGGTTGTGCGGGCTCTGCGCCTGGTGCTTCCTCCGGTGCGACTGGATCTCCCGCTGTGTCTTCCGAGCCGTCGGCTTCTCTGGTTTCATGCGTTATTGAACCTCAATCCATCCAGGCATCTGTCCCGACAGACTCTACGTCGGCGCTGCCGGACATCGGTGCTACACTGTCCGAGCTGAGGGCTGCGCTTGCCTCTTTCTCTGCGACTCAATCATCTTTGGACGATCGTGTTGCCAGACTCAAGGCTGGGCTTGGGGCTCGTGATAGAATTGAGCGCAAACTGGAATCGCTGGGTGCTGCTGTGGCCGCCCTCGATTTGTCTGTCCAGCGGCTAAATTGCTTGGAGCAGAGGACTGATAGCCTACCGTCATCCGTTGATGTCCTGTCATCTGACATGTTTGCGTTTAAAGAGGGGCAGCTTTCGCTCAAGGATCGAATGTCCCGTCTTGAGGGTGATGATGCGTCGCGGGTGTTGGCTCTTTCCCAGAGTGTCCCGCCTGTGTCGGGCGATTTCGCCGCGCGTCTTGAGAGAATGGAGAGTGAACCTTGAACTCATAGTGTTTGGGTTGCCGAGGGCCGAATCAGTGGATGCTGCCTCCTTGATGGGCGATGTGGCCGCTTCGTTGGGTGTGGCGCTTGCGCCTGGTGAGATTGCTGCCTCTTTCCGGATTCCGGCGAGGGATGGCGATGGGCCGCTTGTGTTGCAAGGTTCACAACTATTGCGAGAAGAAATGAACTTTTAGCTCGCGCTCGACAACAGCGGAACGATTTCGTCTCTCATATTCGTCCGTTGTGGCCTGGCACTAGAGCGTCCCTTCAGGAGCGTGCGACTGCTGCCGAGAGACGCGTTTTCGGTGAGGCGAGGCGGCTCGCTCGTGCTCATGGCGTTCGATTCGTGTGGATGCGTCGCGGCGTAACATATTTTCGTGTGTCAGAGGGGTCTCGGGCGGTTCGGTATGCGTTATCCGGGACAATGTTGCGTGAGGCTAGTGTTGTTACCTCTACCTCTGGAGGTCCCGGTCCCTCCTCGTCAACTCTCGCACCGGATCTTGGCTCGGATTGACTGGCTCCGCTTATGTTCGACTCCCCGTCTCATTCTGCTGCTCGCTCTCATACCAGCATCGATCTCGGCGCTGGATCTGGCTCGTTTTGAATAGTGCATATTAATGCCAGATCACTCATTCCGCATTTTGCTTAGATTAGAGATTTCATTGCCTATCGGAGGCCAGATGTGCTTGCCATTAGCGAAACGTGGCTGCGCTGCGATATTGACTCGTCGGTAATATCTATTCCGGGATATTCTTTTGTCCGCTATGACCGGCCTGTGGAAAGTAAGGGGGTGGAGTTGCCCTTCTTATCAGCGACTCGTTCTCTTTCCAAGAACAGCCTATTGCTCGTCCTGCTGGCTCTCTTACTGAACTGGTAGGAGTTATTTTGCACATATATAAATCGGAAAAAAATAGCTGTTATATGTGTATCGCCCTCCCCGCTCGCCGCTCTTAGACCTTGGCCATATTGAGTCGTGTCTGTCTGAGTTTGTGTGTCGCTCTGATTTTGTTATATGCATGGGAGACTTCAATATTAATATGCTCTCGCAAGACGATGCGTCTACTGTACAGTTAAAGTTTCTGATATCGCTTCTCTCACTCAGACAGGTCATTGATTCGCCGACCCGCATAACATCTTTTTCAAAGTCATTAATTGATCTGATTCTTGTCTCGGCTGACGCGGAGATTGTTGAATCTGGCACATGCGATGCTTACTCCATCAGCAATCATTTAGCCGTGTACGCGACGCTACGCATCGTGAGACCGCTGCGTTGATCGCGTGTCTTCCTGTATTGCAATCTAAAATCAATTTCGTTAGATGAGATGGGGGCTGAACTCGCGGCGGTCGATTGGACGCCTCTTTTTGATCTTGGTTCCTTTGACGAAATGGTCTCTTATTTTGAATGTGCGTTAATTTCCGTGTTCGATCGACTTGCGCCTATCACTGTCGAGTATTCCTCTCGACCTCCTGCCCCGTGGATGAATGCTGCAGTCAAAAAATTAATAGCTCTTAAAGCTCGAGCACTGAACAGATTTCGGCGGACTCGTTCTGATGCTGACTGGCTTCGTTATAAGAAATTTCGAAACTCTACTACTGCGGCTATACGTCGTGAAAAGGAGGCTTTCATCTCCTCACCCCTCTCCTCTAATTCTCCTCGTCATTTCTGGCGAAATCTCTCTCTTCTGGGTGCAACCTCCTCTTCTTCTCCATATCGATCCCAAGTCATCTATTTAATCCATCTCTCGTCAATAACTATTTCATTGACTCTCTTCCCAGTACCGTTTTCTGTTGCCCTTCCTCTTATCAAACTTTTTCCACCACAAACCCTGCCAATTCTAGTTCTTTTACTTTTGCTCCTATCAACGGCACTCATCTTTATAACATTCTAAAGCGTATAAAACTTACTTCTGCTGGCCCCTATGATATATCTGGTCGTATGCTCCTTCTTTGTCTTCCACAATGTCTTACTCCTCTCCTCCACATTCTGAATTTTTGCTTATCCTCCAACACTTTCCCATCTCCATGGAAAAGATCAGTGGTGATTCCGATTCCTCTTCCCCCTCCTCTCTTCGTCCTATATCTATTCCTCCTTTCCTATCTAAGTTGTTGGAACGCATTTGCTTTGATCAGCTGAACGACTTCCTTACAAAGTGTAATACCATTCCCGATAGTCAATCTGGTTTTCGCAGTTCTCACAGTACCACTACTGAACTACTTCATTTATCTGATACTGTACTATGTGGATTTGACTCTGGTTTATTAACCTCTCTTATTGCCCTTGACTTTTCAAGAGCATTTGAAACCGTTAACCATGAATTGCTTCTCCGGAAACTTTTCTCCTTTGGTCTATCTTCCTCCGCCCTAACTTTTCTACGTTCTTTCCTTACAAACCGCTCTCAACGTGTTCTTCTTTATAATCCTTCTCCTTCCTTCTCTTACTCTCGAAATTTACCATCCGGCGTTCCCCAAGATTCTATTCTTGGTCCATTGCTTTTTACATTGTTTACTGCTGATCTAGCTTCCATCACACTCAATTCCAAACTTTTCATGTATGCGAATGATGTACTGCTGTACTCTTTTCAACTATCTAAAGCATCCAATGCAACTACTAATATAAACCAGAATCTTTGTTCGATTGCTAGGTGGGCTTCTTCAAACGCACTCCATCTTAATCCTTCCAAATCCTCTCTGCTTGTCACAGGATCACCTTTCTTATTATTCCATCTTTCTTCTTTCAACATTTCCCTCAATCAATCACACATTCCTTGCTCCCCTTCCATTAAAATACTCGGAGTGCATTTGACTCTAACTGGTGTTTTGATGAGCATGTCACGGTGAAGTGTCGAGCAGCCTTATTACGCATTCGACTGTTATATCCTTTTCGACATATTCTCTCGACTCCACAGAAACTCCTTGTATCACAGCTATTATACTTGTAGTCTCTCTATTCGACTACGCTAACGTAATATACATTCCAGCACTGTCTCAAAAACTACTCACCCGTATTCAGCGACAAAATTCATACGTTTTTCGTTTAATGTTCGCAAATACGATCACATCTCCCTCCTTGTTTCTCACGTTCTGGTTGGCTTAATATTCTTCAGCATTTTATTCTCCACTTGTGTTGTCTCGTTTTTCGTCTTTTGCATTCCGGCATTCCTCGATATCTCCGAAATCTCCTATACCTGAACTCTGATCTCCACTCAAGCTCCTAACACTCGTCATCACGATTCTTTATCGTTCCCCAGACATCGTACATCCAAATTCAAGGCCGCATTTTCCCATATTGCTACAAAATTTTATAACATGCTGCTCTTTTCCATCCGATCATCCCTTTCATTTTTTTCATTTCGCTCAGCCGCATCAAAATTTGTATCTACAATGTAACACTGAATATTCTAGGCGTGCTATAATGGCATCTGTGTGCAGATGTTTCTGCATATTGTATGTATGATTTTGTATGTTTTTCGTATATTGTATATATGATTTCGTATGTTCTGTAAAGTCGGTATTATTTCTTAACACTAAATGCACTAGACATGCTACAGAATCATCTATATGTATATACTTCTGTATATCACGTGTATGATTTCGTTTACTTTTCGCTATAATTAGTATTCTTGCCATACATAAAATCGTTTTGTTTTACTGAAAGGTTTAAAAACAGCAGTCTTGCTGGCGCCTCACCAATTGTGTATAATTTATTTCTGTAATTTATTTTATTTTATCCATCTGTATCACATTTTCTCTGTAAATTTTATACACAATAAATAATAATAATAATAATTTATGAATTTTGTAGATTGTACACATTGATGGAGCAAAAGCTAAGAAAATAAAAATACCAGAATTTAATCGAGGTACATTGGAATATGAGTTAATTGTTCGTTCTAACAAAATTATAAATAATTTGGGTTCTTATAATATAAAGAATATGATTAAAATGATACTACCGTAATTGGTTGATTTTTGTGACATTTCGAAGCATTTTAATTCTTGTATTGGTAAGTGTTTGTTTATAAAATATGTAAGAATAATATTATAAAAGTAAAAAAAGCAATTTTTTTTTAATAAAAAGTAAAAAATATTGTTTTGAATTTTTGATGAATTTAAAAATAAAAGTTAAATTTTTTATTTTGTACGTGGGTATATTAAAATTAATTTTAATACTATAATCAATAATTTTAAAACAATAGGTGGTGGATCTATAACTAATAAGATATTTAAGTTAGAAGTTTAAGTATCTAATTATGAACATGGTGTCTTTTCTGATAAATTTCAATATGTTGAAATCAAAGGATATGTGAAAAGTATAAGTAGTATATACAAATTTTTTATAATTTTTGAGATGATAATATTATAATTTCTGCTATTAATTATAATTTCATTATAGACGATATATTCCACTCAGAAGTAGAGGATATGATTGATATAAAAGTAATAGGAAATGAGAAACTATCATTTTCACAATTGTTATTCGGTACAAAACCAATATTAAAAAAAATATTCGTTGAAGATAATTTGGGATTATCACCAAATAAAATTGCTCGAAAATAATTATGACAAAGGTTTTTTAAATAGTTGTAAAATGTTTTCGTTTACTGAACGTGTTATAGTTAAAGCGTTTTCTTCTATTCAACGTATTATAGTTAAAATGTTTTTTTTTTTTAATTTGTTATGGTTTAATAAAAGAGGAACAGTTTTTGCGTTAAGGTAATATTGTATTATTTCATCTTTTTTATAATCTATTTTTAAGCTATTATTTAATAAATATTGATGTTACAGATATGAAAGTATATTATTGTGTTCTGATCGAAGACAAATTTTATATCGATATTATGAGTAGTCGATGCACGATATGAGGTACCTATTCGTCAACGGAAACGAAATGGAATTGAACGAGAATGGTGTAATGATGTCCTCCTAAAGAGCATTGTCCCCGACCCGTAATAACACTCAGCCGGATGCCGCTGCATCATCAAATAATTTATTTATAATTTTTATATTTTACAAGTTTCAACAAATTAATAATTCGAATTCTCTAAAATTATAATAATTAGGATGTTTAGTATGTAAAATGTATTAATATAATTTTATGCAATAATTTTATGCAATCATTTTATTTAGAGAAAATTCGTCAAACAGTTCCAATGGAAAAATTAATAGGAGATTTAAAGAAAGTGAAAAAAATCACAGAGGAAAATCAAGAGAGACATAAAGACAATGTGGAGTGCCGCCAGAGTCTTCTTGACTCTTTTAACAAAGTGCTAAATATTTTAGAAAAAAAAAATCCGGAATGCTCCGATTCGGTGCGCGATAAAATCCCATGCGCACAATTTGTTTCCGCCTTATCCAACGGGTTTATAAAAAGGTTTCAGATGGAAAGGGTGTCCTCGCTAAGAATAGCAATAGAGAGGGAAAAAGCAGTCAAATTGATACAAGAAAATAATTTTCAATATAAGAGAAAGAAAATAGTTTTGGAAAGAAAAATGCAAATAATAGTAATTTTGAGAAGAAAGAGAAAAATCAGGAAAATGCGACTAAAGGAAAGGAAGAGGATGAGTCAAATAGAAACAAATTTAGAAAATTTGAAAGGAATAGTAATAGTGAAAAAAACGGGTACAGAAATAATAAAGAATGCTGGGAATGTGGAAAGAAAGATCACTTCCGCTCGGAGTGTCCTGGTAAAGCGGAAAACTAGGAATGGTTGAGCTTGACAAGGTGAACTCGACGGGAGTGAAAAATTCCTCGAAAAATTTGTATTCAATAAATAAATACTATATGTGTGCTTATGATGCTCGAAAAGAGCAATGTCTTGTTAATTATTGTGATAATCATTGTGCTAATCAATATTCTTTCAGGGTTAATAGAATTAAGAATGATTTAAGAGATTTTTGTTATAAAGGAGAAATTGATAATAAACCTCGGATTATTAAGATTGATACGGGTTCTGATATCTCTATTGTTAATGATAATTTTGTCGAGTTTGATAAGCCAAAAATTGGAATAGAGAATTGTTATGTGAAATATCCTACGGAAGAACACAAATTTTAATTAAATATAAGACTATAGTAAAAATTCAACTTGCAAAATATTTTGTAGAATTTCCAATGTTAATAGCTGAAATAGATAATGATTGTATTCTGGGAATCGATTTTTTCAGATGGTGTAATTTGTAAAACGTCTTTGATTTTGCTTTTTTCAATCCCTTTATTGAGAGCGATATTAATATTAATTGTTCTCGCATGGAACGCGTTGCCACAATTACACCGAGTTTTATATCTTTATATGAGCAAAAGCTCTCGATATTTGAATGAATTTGAAAAAGAAAACTGTTAGTTTTTTTAAATAATTTTACGATGTTGTTCTCTAATGACATTATTGCAGGAAATTGTAAAATTGGTGAACATGTAATCAAAACCGAAGCACCAGCAGCCGCGGCAGCCAGCACACCAGCTGCAGGCTCGATTGCCGAGGATCAGACCAGTGGAGCAACTATGGCCGCTCCTGCCTACGGCAGCCGAGGCGGCAACGTCAACCGGACGAGAACTCGACGCCGCAGTCTCCGCCAGGGTCGCCGACGCTGCCGCTTCTCCCGCCGACGTCACGGTTACAGTCTCCACCGGGGGGTGTCACACAAGTACGCAGCTTGGAAGCTCCACACCTTGGAGATACGGCCGCCGAGTAGGACCAGACCACCGCGCTACTGGATCCATCCGTGGGACATCCGGATCCGCCGGTACACATCCCCTCGGTATCACCAGGCGCCTCCAAACTTTCAAAGACGATCCGACAGTCGCAGTCTTCCAGCTCTGAGTGGGAATCACCGCGGAAGCAACCGGTGACCTCACCACCGTACGAGCGTTTCTCCGTACCCCAGGCAGACGAAAACAGTAATTACTGGGACCCGGAGAAGAGAACACAGACGAAGCCTCCGCTCATCTACCGCGAGCGGAGCCTCTCCTAGAGAGACCAATCGGCCTTTTTCAGGGCCATCGAAATACCGAGCCACCAACACACCACTGTAAATACTTGTACATATCACAATAAACCTTGTACATAATTTATCATCGAAGTCTCAAGTTGAACTCCTCTCACTTGCGATCTCTGCGTCGCACCGATAGAGGCCGACGGCGACGGCCGATCGGTTGCGCAGTCGTTACATTCACCAGTAGCGGGTGCTATTGGTGGATGTAAGGGCCTTCCTGGAGCCACGATTCACGACTAATACGCACAACGCTACAACATATAATGTTTAATTTCAGATGGCTTTAGATGGGCGGATAAACCTACAACATTACTTTTAGCAATATATAAACAACATGAAAATTTATTACATATAGGAAAATTATTTGTAAAGAAATTTTGGGAAATGATATCCAACGAGTTAAAAGAAAATGCATATGATGTTACAGGACAACAATGTAAAAGTAAAATTAACGGATTAAAGAAAACATAAAAATGTTAAGGATTACAATAACAAAAGCGCAAATGGAGATCAACCGATGGAGCAAATGGGCATAAACTTGATGGAGATTATTCCAGAGGAGGAGCAAGACGAGCGGAAGGCTGTAAAACCGCGGAAAATTTCAAAATCTAACAAAGAAAACGTGGTAATTATGCACTATAGGGGACCCAGCTCCGATGACCTTGAGCTTGACATATGTTGTCAAGGTCATGATTCTGAGCAACTTTGCCTTAATAACTAGGTGGCGGACTCTTATAGTTTTTGAGATATTAAGCGTTGAAATTATTTTTAACAGTAGTGAAACCTACTGGGTAAATGTTTCGCTTTACACAGTCAACCTCAAATGACTTCCGAGTGACCTTGATCTTGACCTTGATCCTCAAGAAGATCAAGGTCATTGACCATTCCCGTCGCTCGTCCTTCGTTAAAAAGTTATTAACAATTATAGTTCTAAAATATACGTTTCATTTCTGCTATATACGTATGATATCAAGTACTATTCTACACCTTTCTCTGTTCAGAAACGTTAAACTTTCCACGCGATGTTATTTTCACTACTGTTGGGGCAGACCTCTGTAACGGTGTGGGTGCGGGAGGGGGTGGTCGAAGGCCGCCCCCTTGCACCCGCCCGTGTGTGTAAAATATCAAGTAATAGACTCATAATCGTTATATAACGAATGGAAACACACGCACGCACGCACGCACGCACGCACGCACGCACGCACGCACGCACGCACGCACGGGCGGGTGCAAGGAGGAGGCCTTCGGCCTTTGGCCACCCCCCCGCGCCCACACCGTCGACAGAGGTCTGCCACGACAGTACTATCATAGCAACAGTA
>NW_017279579.1:71532-84075 GCF_001594065.2 Cyphomyrmex costatus
GTGTGTGTGTCAATATTTAATAGACTTTATACGTAAAGCTGTCTGTTCTAGGGTTTCTCATTTACCGGAATGACATATATTGTATTATACGAAATTAGACTTTTGATCTAAATATCTCCGAAACTATAAGAGACCGCCGTCTAGTTGTTAAGGCAAAGTTAGTCAGAATCATGACCTTGACAACATATGTCAAGGTCAAGGTCATCGGAGCTGGGTCCCCTATAGTGCATAATTACCATATTTTTTTGTTTTCATGTTATTACGAAATTGATTATCAGTTTTATGTATTACGCATAGTGGAAAGTATGGAGGTGCTTTCTATCTATTATACACGCAGCTCGTGACTGGACTCATTATATATATTTGCATTTTAGTCATCATAATCCTATTTAATACTATCAATATAAATTTAAGGTTAATAATCATTTTTTCTTTGAGATAGGCCTACCACGCTCTTACTAGACAGACTGTATGTTGTGAAATTAGACTGATATACAGGAAATGATTCTGTGTATTATGCATAGTGGAAAGTATGCCTTGGCGGTGCCAGTTTATTATTTATATAGACGCAGCTGGTAACTGGACTCCTTATCGTATATAATTGCATTTTGGTCATAATCCTACTGAACTGAATACAATCAATATAAATTTAAGGCTAATAAGCCATTTTTCTTTGAGATCATGCTGTTACTTGACAGACTGTATGTTGTGATATCGTGGGATTTTATAAAAACAACTATTTTGATCACTGATGGTGTACTTGTCAAAAACCAAAAATTAGTAAAATTGTTATTTTTTGAAATTTGTTCTGACCGCTATATTTAATTTTCATATTGTCGTAATGAAATTCTGACAACTCCATTGTGAAGAGCGATTCTCAAAATCTTAAGATACCAAGTTTCGTTATAAAATATTTCGTTTTTTTGTTTAAAATTAGCTTGAAATCAAACAAATTTATTTTTTTTGTAAACAACAATTTCATAAAATGGGCATAATATCACACACAGGTTTTTATTTGTGATAAATTATTATAAAGTAAATTTATTCATATCAATATCATAAATCTATATAAACGTTTCGGTCATTAATTCTGACGACTCCATTGTAAAGAGCGATCCTCAAAATCTCATGATACCAAGTTTCGTTATAAAATATTAAAAATTAGCTTGAAATCGAACAAATTTAGTTTTTTTAAAAACAATTTCATTAAATGAGCATAATACCACACACAGGTTCTTTTTTGTGATAAATTATTATAATGTAAATAATTTATTCATATCAATATTATAAAATCTATATAAACATATCGGTCATATATTAATATTACCATCTTCAGTATAAAATTACAATTACATGAAAAAACCAAACACATAATAAATTTGTCAATGATTCGCTTACTACATTAACAATGCATTTTTATTCTTCTTGGTTCTTTCTTCAATCTTCATAGATACAGTTTGCTACCAATGTACGTTAGCTTCTGTCATCGTGATCAAAATTCGTCAGAAATATACATTTTTGATGAAATAGGGTAGACCGGGGACAAAAGTAACACGGGACAATAGTAACATCGTCAATATTTCTTAAACTATAATAGATATATGTATGTGGCCGCGTGGTAAAATTCTATAAACAGATAGGCATTGAATCATTCATTACATGCTGATTTTCGCGGAACGTGCACGAGTGCAGAAGTAGAAATTACTTTTTTCATGCATCAAGTAACTTTTATTGCGTGCACAAAATTAAAAATATTTTTTGTTCTTTATAACAAAAGTATAATGTATTATCTTAATATGTTTTAATGATTATCTGTGTTGATGTTTTTCACATTTAAGTTGATTTTTATCTATTTTTTTATTTAAAAAATTTACTTTGAATCATAAAATACCAGTAGGGGACAATAGTAACATCGATGCCTGGGGTCAGTTGTAACGTTACAATTGTCCCTACAAAAATGGACGTCATCCATTTGTGTAGCTGCAAGAAAGAGTACGTATGACTTATGTTGTGTATTTATTTCTGATAATATTGTTTTCTACAGTGTTATGCATTTTTATAGAATGCCGCTAACGAAAAAGCGCAAGGAGAAAAAGATATAAAAGAAGTATCTTTATAATTTACACATAAAAGCACTGAAGAGGTTATTCATTGAAGAGGTTAAGGATCCGTTATCCATTCGTGAGATTACAAAAAAGTAAATAGACTATATGTTATGTATCTTTCTAGTAAAAAAAGTTGATAGAGAACTATTAAGAACGATAGGATTTCTATTAATTTGTGTATCATGTTGTATTCTATAAAAGTTTACATCATGTTCTATGTTGACCTCGCGAGCATCATGATTGAATGGATATGAATCTTATCGTATTTTATCGGATTCTATAAGATTTGTACAAGATTCCTATAAGATTTGGGGGTCTATTCTTGAAAAGAAACATATACGAAAAATTATGAAAATACTATAGTATACGTAACGTATACCTATTATAGTATTTCCCTAGACTTTCGTATAAGTTTCTTTTCAAGAATAGAGCCCCTGATTCAAATTGGTGAATTCACGAATTACACACACACACGCACGCACACACACACGCACGCACACACGCACGCACGCACGCACACACAGATTCCATATTCAAAACGATAGGATTTTTCTATCGTTATTTATCAATTTTTTGCTACTATCTGACAATATGTTAATGTTTTGTATAATATTTGTATTTTTTTTTATAGAATGCCACGAACAAGGAAACGCAAAACGGAACGAGGCACAAAAGAAATGTCTTTATATGAACAGGCACTTGAAGAGGTTACAAAGAACAATTTATCCGTTCGTGTGGCCGCAAAAATGTATAATTTGTGCCATGTATCTCTGATGAGATATAAAAAGAAGAAAGATTCTGCGAATGAGAAAGGTGACACAGAATTCTCTGTTACTATGGGATATAAAAGCTGCAATAAAATTTTTACTATAGAACAGGAAAAGGTAATGGTAAATTATATTATAAAAGCTGCCGAAATATGCTATGGTTTTTCACCTAAAGAAATTCGGCGATTGGCTTATGAGTTAGCAAAAAAATATGATTTGAAGAGACCTCCTCAATGGGACGAAAACTGTCTAGCCGGTGGAGATTGGTTTTCTTCTTTCATGAAGAGAAATTCTGAATTATCAATAAGATGTCCATAACCTACTAGTCTTTCTAGAGCTTTAATCCTACAAATGTTAATTTATTTTTCGACAATTTGGCAAAAGTGTTAGATAGAGATCATTTTAAAGCTAAAGACATATATAATGTTGATGAAACTGGTGTGACTTCTGTCCAACGACCTGATAGAGTTGTAGCAAAGAAAGGATCAAGACAAGTTGGAGCTCTAACATCGGCGGAACGTGGAACATTAGTTACGGTTACTGTAGCTATTAATGCTGTAGGAAATTCTATTCCTCCTATGTTCATTTTTCCGCGGATTCGATATCGAGAACATTTTGTGACAAATGGTCCTGTAGGATGTATCGGAGCTTGTAATACTAGTGGATGGATGCAGGAAGAAGAATTCCTCATATTTTTGAAACACTTTCAAAGATATACTAATTCATCAGTGAATTGTAAAGTTTTACTCTTGCTTGATAATCATTCTTCACACATTTCTATACAATCTTTAGATTTCTGCAAAGAAAATGGAATTGTAGTTTTGTCGTTTCCGCCGCATTGTTCGCATAAATTGCAGCCGTTAGATCGTTCAGTATATGGTCCTTTCAAAAAAGCTGTCAATTCTGCCTGTGATAATTGGATGAGAAATAATTCGGGAAAAACAATGACCATATACAATATCCCAGAAATTGTAAAAATAGCTTTACCTCTAGCGCTTACCCAAAATAATATTCAGGCAGGATTTAATTGTACTGGGATTTTTCCATTTAATAGAAATATATTTAGTGAGTTAGATTTTGCGCCATCATATGTAACTGATAGACCATTTGAATCAAATATACTACATTCTTATGTAAGTTCACAATCTACAAATAATGATATTGAATCTCAAACATCATTCATCGAAAATGAAGCTTCTCTTGAACACCAGACATCCACAGACACTGATAATGAAAGCCAAAGGTTGTCAATTATATCTAATTTTGATGTTCTTATTCTTGAAACATCCAACACAGAATTCCAACAAGGATCAGACAACGTTACTGTATTTTCCCTAGAAAATATTAAACCATTTCCCAAAGCTCCTCCTAGAAAGACAACACGACAAAGGAAAAAAAGAAAATCAGCCATCTACACAGATATGCCAGAAAAAGAAAATATACAGATTGAATATGAAGAAAAACAAAAGAAAAGGGTAAAAAAAAATTTACAAAGTAATCCAAAGAAGTATAATGTTAGAAAACAAAAAAAGTAATTTTTTATATTTTATATATCCTTTATATTCTAATTTTATTCTTGTTAGAAAGAATGTATTTTTTTCGTGTTGTCATTTGCATAAATTTTATTATTTTAGTATAATGCAATATCTATAATGTACCTAAATACATGTAAGAATAACGAAATAAATGTTTATAATTATATATACAAAAAGTTTTATTTATAAAACCAATAAAATAATCATTATTTTCTTTATAAATAGTGTGGTACAATTATCCCTCTCTACTGTTACAATCGTCCCAGGGGTTGGGACGATTGTAACAAAATTCCTCATAGTCTTTAAATAAACATAACTTTTTTTCTAGTAACATTAAAAAATTGAATAAAACAAAATTTTGTAGCTAAATAAATTCTACATCTAAAAGTATATACTTTTTTTAATGTAAATATTATATTTTAATTGTTATAACACTTCAAAGTCAAAATGTTACTTTTGTCCCCGGTCTACCCTAAGTTACCAGACTGTAAAATTAAAAATTAATCTTATAATAATAAATTAAAGCAAGTAGTACAGACCTTTACAAATGAATATAATTTAGTTTACCTATTTCGTGCAAAATAGAAGTCAAATTCTAATGTACAGATAAAAAGTATCTTAATACGTAACCTTATGTGTATATGTACTGTAACGTGACACTTTGTGTCAGTCACTCGTGAGTGCAGCAGAACGGAGATCCTGTGTCCTCTAAGCTCGTAGGGCGAGGGCACGAGCGAGCGTGCAAAATTTATACTTTTTTTGTATTTTTTTGTAAGTAATTTCATTTCTTTTAATAACGATTCTTAGTCACATCTGAGTGTGAGCGGTGGTTGCGATAGGGCCTTGTATTCTAGCCGCCTCACTTACGGAAGGAAGAAAGAAAACGTCGCCGAGGAAGCCAGAAATCATTTGAGAGGATCTAAGCTGTGCCATCGAGGAGTGCGGTACACGCAGGTCGTATTGTTTTGTAGTCTCTGATATTTTTAATATTATGGGGTGATTGTCGCACCTTAATTATTGCAGACGCCTCGGAGAAAGACCTAATAACAGATTGAGGCAGCACTGGCCGAAAACCAACAGCCGTCTTCACGTTTGCGGAGAGCGAAGGAAGACCGCCGAACAAGCGGAAGAGCCGCACCAGATGATTTGGAAAAGCGCGCCAGACACGCAAAGGATGCGCGACCCGCAGGACTCGCTGTGATTAGCCGCGGGGTCACATGGCTGCGACAAGCCAATTGGAATAAGAAGAGGCCGATAAGAGAGCGGCCAACGGCCTGCGTGAATCCGCGAAGGCTCTCGATCGCCACTTGAGCGGCACACGAGCGATTGTGAGGAGGACACAGGATCTCCTGTTGGCTGGTGGCGAAGTTTCTGTGGGCCCGTGGAATATTTGCCGACGACGTTGCCGAACGAGTGAGGTCGAGAAGGAGGATCGACGAGAATCGTATTGTGGTGAGGCGAGCGTCGAAATTTGTGTAAAACCACCGGTCGCGGTATGTGATACGCGTTTCGAGCGGATCGCCTGTTAGGCTGTATTTTGTTGTTGTGTTGCCGATATCGGATCGGTCGCCTACGGGCATTTAGAGTTACTGTTGCCGTGAGTGCACACTGTTAAAAAAGACATGAAATTTAATGTACTTTTAAGTTACACAAGTACATTAAATTTAATGTATTTGTAACTAAAAGCTATATTTGTGTACATTTGCATAAAATTTAATGTATTTTACATAAAATTGATATAAAATTTAATGTTTATGTACATGATATTTTTAATACAGACACTGAAAATTTATCAATGTACACATGCATGAAATTTAATGTACATGTATACGAAATTTAATCCAAATATATATGAAATTTAATGCAAACGTGCATTACATTTAATGCACATGCATGTTATATTCAATATGGTGACTGAAAATAAATTAATATACATGCGCATGAAATTAAATATATGTCTAACGTGATATTCAACGCAACATATATGTTGCGAAAGTATTAGGATACCGTTGCAGTCGATAATATAGTCGATATATTATCGACTGCAACGGTATCCTAATACTTTCGCGCCATGCGCCCCAACCGAATAATATAAGACAGTCGCCAACTCGCTAATCCGAATCGTGTTGAAAACGGTCTGTGTCTGTGGTGCAATCAGTGTCGCATCAATTTCGACGGTTAGTCGTGTTTTCTTTTTGTGTGGTCAACAACAGCTCACGTAAGTACATATTTCAGACGTTATATTAGCTGATTTTACAATGAGTCGGTAGTTGGAAGTTTTAGGCTACGTTTGGAAACTTCATCCGACTTCACCTTTGTTACTTCATCCATTGTTATACACAATCCTTCTCTTTCTTTCCTTCGACGACGCGACGCGACGCGAAAGAGAGAAAGAGAGGAGTTGTGTTATACATATAAATTTCTCTCTTTCTTTCGCGTCACGTCGTCCATCGTGTCACGACATGTCGCGAAAGAGAGAAAGAGGGGGATTGTATAATATGTATATATATGTATACATATATCCGGGGTAATCGATGAATTTGATCAATCAGGATACGTTCCACTGAGCGCGTTACGCGTCGCGTCGTCGAAGAAGAGAAAGAGAAAGAGAGGGGTTGTGTATATGTATAAACTTCTCTCTTACTCTCTTCCGCGACGCGTCGTGACACGATGGACGACGTGACACGAAAGAGAGAAAGAGAGAAGTTTATATATATACACAACCCCTCTCTTTCTCTCCTTCGACGACGCGACGCGTGACGCGCTCAGTGGAAATGTCTCCTGATTGATCAAATTCATCGATTACCCCGGATCTACAATAGAGTTTTAAGCCTTAAGCCATAAGAAAAGAATCATAGTCGATTATTCTCCTCGAATTCGACTGTAATTGGTTAATTTCTTAAAACACGTATTGTAGATCCGGGGTTAAGAATAAGACTTCTGACTACCGACTCATTGTAGAATCAGCATTACGAGCACATTTTGATAGTCGTATTTTGTAAAGAACATAAGTTAATTGGCCAATTTAAGGTATAGACGAAACAGTCCTTGCAAAATTTTGGAATTAACAATGTATTAATATTTATATTTTCTATATACGTAGAAATAAATATTACAACTATTAACATATGAAACTGTTCAATGAATAAAATCGTGTATATGACAACACATTTTCATTGTTTATTTATTAAATTATTATTTTTTATTTCTAGAATACTTCAGCATAAAAAACAACAAAAGTTTTAATTTTTAATATAAATACTTTGAATGTCAAGATTATTCATGTTAAATGAATTATTGCGATGCACTAATTAGTTTTCTCTCTCTATAAATAAATAAAATTTATTTATTTACAAAATATAATTAAATAGTGAATCGCAATGAAACTTTGTATAAATAATGATCATTCGTAGTACTTATACTTAAAAACATTTTAAAAATTGGTAATGTGTTTTTCTTATATAAAATACTACATATATACTAAAAAATAATAATAATTTCTTAAGTAAACTGTAAATAAGCGTTGTCAAGTATGTAATGATGCTATTTATTCAATTGTTTCATATAATATTTATTTTTATATATTTAGAAAGTATAAATATTAATATATTACTGTGATTCCTAAATTTTGCAAGAACTGTTTCGTCCACGCAATTTTAAATTGGCTAATTTACAATATGGGCAATCGAATCTGTGACATATAATATACAGTAAGTTTTATCTATCAGCATTCATATATCAGGCTTTAAAATTAAAACTAAAAATATAGTCTTTTATTAGTACAGGTTTCAAATTAAAAGTTTGCTTTTTTCTCTACTATAACTATATTCCAGTCTAACGATAAATATTCAAACTTAATGACTCTAACTATAAATTTAATAAATATTTGTAAATGTAACATGTTACAGATTAAAATGTTTCACTGCAACTTTTGCAATTTTGAAACTCCATCTTTAAAAACACATTTACACCATCATAATTATCATAGAAACATTACTTGTTTCTATTATTGTGGATATCATGGATGTAAAAGAATCTTTCAAAGTACTGCATATTTAAAAACACACTTAATTAGAACCCATGGATTACGAGCAAAAGAGCAACAACTTCCGTACGTCGCTTGTTCTGCAGATGAAAGAGGGAAATTTGTATGTACAGTCAACATTTGCAAAAAAGAATTTGATAATTTTCATCTTCTTATAAAACATTTGAAAATGCACATTAGTAAGAAACAAGAAATCCTATGTCCGTTTCGAGAGTGCGAAAAAAAATATTCCATTTTATGTTCTTTTACCAGTCATGTATCAAAAATTCATAGAAACTGTGAGCCAGCAATAACAGTAAAAAATCTTGAAAATTGTAACACTGTTGAAAATTCTGAGAATTGTAGTATTCAAGAAGTTTTTGCTGAATCTGAAGAGTCATTAAACAATGCACTGCTCGAATTTGATGACCAATCTAATATGACAGTGCAACATGAGCCTTTTAAAGTTCAATATGATGCTGATGTTGGATCAAAATTATTCATTAAAAATGTTGGTCAATTTTACTTGAAACTGGAGAGTAAGTTACTACTTTCAGCATCAACAATTCAATACATAGTAACTGAAATAAATAATATCTATGGCGAAGGACAGAAAGTTGCTCGACAAAAATTACAAGAATTTCTTTTAGCTGAAAATGTTTCATCTGATAAAATAAATCGAATTATCGAAGAAGTTTTTAATTGTGATCTTTGGATTCAAAGTAATAACATATTTAATACAGATTATAAGAGAAAAAAATTTTATAAAAAACACTTTGATTATGTCGATCCAGTCTTTATCAAAATCAAAGGAACGCAAAAATTTTTTGCTTATGTGCCACTGCAAGATACATTGAAAAAGTTTTTTAATGATAAATCATTGCAAAATGTAATTGATCTTAGATCACAACCCCAACACGAACTTTTAAAAGATTTTACAGATGGAAAAGTTTTTAGAAATAACACGTTTTTCAAAAATAATGCAGAAGCTTTACAAATAATTCTTTATCAAGATGGATTTGAAATTGTCAACCCAATAGGTTCTGCAAAAAAGAAACATAAATTATTGGCTATTTATATGACTCTAGGTAATATACCAGACAACTTTCGAAGTCACATAAACTGTATTAAACTTGTTGCTCTCTGTAAAGAATCAGATTTTGATCATAAAAGTGTTTATGGGAAAGTAGTGGAAGATTTGAAAATTATTGAAGAAACAGGAATTGAAATAGATAAGAAATTGATTAAGGGTTGTCTTGTTTTTATCACTGGCGACAATTTAGGCAGTCATGGATTGGGAGGTTTTGTTGAAAATTTCAGTACATCACAGTATTTTTGCAGATTTTGTCACGTAACAAAAGAAAAATTTTATTCTAATGGTGGTTCATGTAAAATGTATAAATCAAGAAGTATTAAATCATACAACAGTGCTTTAGATAAGATTGGAAATAAAAAAGATTTTGAAGGTATTAAATTCAATTCAGTTTTCAACCAATTAAAAAATTATCATGTTTGCTTACCAGGATTACCTCCGTGCTTAGGACATGATATATTCGAAGGAGTTGTTGCCTTTGATTTGCAACTATATATTGGTTATTTTATTAACAATAAGTGGTTCACTTTAAAACAATTAAACGAGAGAATTGAGAATTTTAAGTACTCGACAGAAGATCGACAAGACAAACCCTGTACAATAACTACGATGAATAAGAAAATACCTGGAGGTGCTTGTCAAATTTGGAACTTTATTAGACTTTTGCCTCTTTTGATAGAAGACAAAATTCAAACAACTGATAACGAAGTGTGGTTGTGCACACTTCTACTCAGTGAGATTGTTGAAATCATTTGTTCCCCAATAATTCATACATCTTGTTTATCGTACCTACAATTAATTATTTCTCAGTACATTTCAATGAGGGAAATGTTATTTCCTGAAGTCAAGTTGCGGCCAAAGCATCATTATATGTATCATTATCCTGAACTTATTTTGCAATTTGGCCCTCTAATGAAAGTGTGGACTATGCGTTTTGAGAGCAAGCATCGTTTTTTTAAAAGAGCCATTCGATATTGTCTTAATTTTATAAATGTATTAAAATCTCTTAGTATAAAACATGAGCTTTTACAAAGTCTAGTACGATTAGGAGCCGACATTAGAATTCAAACAGAATTATATGAAGTTAGTACCTTCCACATCGATTTATACAATATAGATATACAAAAAGCTATACAAAATGCCAGATTACCTCCATTGATCCAGCAATGCAGCAGAGTTGTTGTGAAAGGTACCGAATATAAACAAGGATATGCTTTAGTTTTACACCAAGATGGCTATCGATATAATATCGTCATAGGAAAAATGTGCCTGTTTCTCTGCTATGAAGAAAATATTTATATTTTATTTGAGATAGTAGAAAATGAGTACATACCATACATTAATGCTTACAAAATTGGCGGAATTAAATCATATGAATGTCATAACCTACATGAAGTGTTATATTTCAAGCCATTGCACGTTTACACTATAGAAAGTATGAGATGTATTAAACCATCGCATGGCTTTGTTTCTCATCATGTTTGATATTTATATTATTATCTACACAATCCATATCATACTAAGTATGTAATATTATAATTTTAACAAACATTATGCCTTTCATCCTTATTCCAATATAAATTATATAGTTCTGACCATGTTTATTTTAGCATACACTAAGCTGGAATTTTGAGTTCGATAATCATCAATGCACAAATGCACGCTTGAAATAAAAAAAAATAATTTATTGTTAATGTTTTCTTCTTATTTCGAGCGCGTTTACCGAAAATAGTAAATTAAATCGCTACTATGATCCAGTGAATTAATGCACTGCAATACATATAAATAAATAATGTTCGAGCCCAAAATATATATATTATATATAGTTTTTAATTATTTATTTTAAGCAACAGAGATATAAAATAAATTAAATTATTATGTGATTTTCACTATATAATTGAGATTCACTATAATGTCATGTCACTCCGTAATTGTAGATACAGTGAACAGTTATTGCATATTGTACTATTAAAAAAAAATTATAAATTAGCATGTTTGCAAATATGTCAGTTATTATGATTATTATTCAGTTCAGATTTTATTGTATTTTTTCAGTTTTATATTGAAATGTCGAATGTTAGTTTTAATTATTATCATTATATTTAATATCTTTCAAATTAATTTATACATTTTCTATCATTTACTAACGATTAATGTTTCAGATCACAAGATGCCATTATTCAAAGTAGAATCACCTGGTTATAAAAGAATTATGATAAAAGCAAACAATTTATTAGAAATAATTAAAAACGCTACAGAGAAATTAAAACTTCCGGAAGACACGACTTACAAAGTAATTATTACGAGTTCCTATATACAATGTCTTTTCAATAAAGTTATTATAATTAATGTTCAATTTGTAAATGAATTATTGTTTAGTTTATAAATGAGAGAGAGAGAGAGAGAGAGAGAGAGCGCTAGTTACATTTATTAATCTATTTATTAGAAAAATATATGTTGATTTATTTTGTAGTTGCTTATACAACACGATGGAACAGAGATAGATGATGACGATGTCTTGATAGAATATGCAGAACAATGTAAAGATCCGATTGTGCTAACGATTTTAGATGTAAACACTTTGAACTCTAATAAAAGGGATGAAAATAAACAAGATTATTTAAATAAATTTAGTTCACCGATGCAAGAAGGTATATACATTTTATCATTTTGTCATTAAGTTTATATTTAAATTTTTTTTTAAATGGCGTTTAAACGCATTCATGTACAAGTAAATGCAGAACATATACAGGGTGTCATTAATCGAGCGAATCACCTATCATGAGCAGATAGAGTAGACCGAATTGAGTCGAAAAGTCTTGTACCATTTTTCAGTTGACGCAAAATTTAACGAGATATTAGACCTTAAATATAACCAAATAAGCACGTTCGTCCGGCCTACTACTGGCAAGCGTGTACGCCTCTCAATCGCTCTCTACGCGCGCGGGTCGCGAGGCGCGGGGATAGGCAGGCGCGCCGTTCAAGTTATGACGTTTGGGGGCTAGCGGCGGTGTGCGCG
>NW_017279579.1:86807-90003 GCF_001594065.2 Cyphomyrmex costatus
AGAGAGAGAGAGAGAGAGAGAGAGAGAGAGAGAGAGAGAGAGAGAGATGTGCACAAACATGCATATAATAACGTACAAGTAAAAAAACACGCATATTACACATATGCATTCACACTTACTAAAGTACATATACTTATGTGATATTTTATTTATATTTATATTAATTTCTTTTTATCTATTTCAGATTGTAATTCTGCCAGTTCTGTAAATTCTGAAGTATTATGTTTAAGTAGATCATCAAGTACGCAGTCGGTAAATCTGGAAAAGGAAGTATGGAGTAAAATATCAGAAGAAATTGTTGATGCTTGCAAAAGAGGAGAAAAATTGTGCTATTCAGATAGAAGAGTAATTATTCGAAAAGTCGTTGAATATTTGACTGATACTCTCAAAGATACGTCAAGAGGTCGAGTAAATAACGTTGCAAAAATGCTCTACAATACTTATCCAAAAACTTTTGCTGATACAATTGGTAATGAAATGTGGGGAAACGGCTTCGAAACTGTGAAGCTTGAAATTTATAATGCCTGTCTTTATAAGATCAGTTCAAGAAAACGTAAAACATTTTCGAAAGCTACGAGTGACGATAGTGACGATACAGAGCAAAAAGAACGCGAGAAACAAGATGTATTATCACGAAATCAAGACGAATACGGTTGTGTTGAATATGCACCTCCTTTACCGTTAGATGAAAATGCGGATAGTCAAGAAAATAAGCGACTTCGTTTATTAGAATTTTTTACGCTTCACGAAAAAAGTGCACAAGTTTTAAAATTAATGGACGAAACGTATCCAACCATTCGTGCTGTATTGAATTTTAAAAAAAGAGATTTAAAGAAAATAGCCAATGATTGGCCTTTCTTACAAGAAATTGATTGTTTCTTTCAACACTCTTCTCGATTATTGGGGAAAAATGTTCTGCAAGTATGGACAAATTCGCTTGATAAGAAGACCAAACCCATAAGGCAATATTTGAAATTTTCAAAGAAAAAAAAGAAAGAAGAAATAAAGGATATTATAAACGATTGCAAAGCTGCTATTAAAACAACGAAAGACAAAATACCAAAACTATTAGTGGTTTTTCGATTATTGATCCTTTATTTCAATGAAAACGAGAATTTTCTTTTTAAAATAATTGAGGTAAGTTATCATTGATTTAAAAAAAATAGTTCAATAAAATATTGAAATGTTGAAGAAAAAGTAATGAAGTAAAATGAATATAGATACTTCAAAAGTATAAAATAGAAAGATATTAAAATTTTTTTAATTAGCAAATTAGAGTGTGCCACTTTATAGCTTAATTTATAATTATGCTTTATTGTACTAAACTATTAAAATGTATTTTTATATTTTAGAGTGATATCGATGATGCTGGCGTAATAGATGCTGCTAACACTCAGTATCCCGTTCTCATCATCAGAGGTATATTTTTATTGAAAGCTTTTAAACAATAATTTATTTAATTGCTTTATTTTATATTTTCAATAACAATTAAAAATTATAAAATTAACGATTTGTGTTGGATCGTCCCTGTTTAAAAACGAGAAACTATGATATATAATCGGCCAAATGACGGTCAAGCGCAGGATTTTGGTTGCTAATATAATGTGTAAATTTCATTTACCACGTATGTAGTAAGGTAGTTTAAGGTATAGGCTCCCACTACATTACCTTACTGATGAGTCCAATAGTGGAAGCCGGGACGAAACGCCAACTTGTGATATTCTTCGCAATCTTATTTTTCACAGAATTTGATTTATTGTTAATTTAATTTACATTAAATTAATAATAAATTGTTAAATTTTAATATATGTCAACATAGTATTAAGATCCAGAAGATGCTATAAGCATCAAAAATTGTTAGATTGTTTGTGTCAATTTAACTAAAAGTGATATTACTACGGTAGTTGAGTAGAGTTGCGTTGTAAGTCTGAAAAAATTTCGGCACGCGATATAGTGACTACATACGTGGTAAATAAAATTCACACATTATATTAGCAACCAAAATCCTGCGCTTGACCGTCATTTGGCCGATTATATATCATAGTTTCTCATTAAAAATTATATTATACTTTGCAGGAAAATCGCTATATGACCAGGATGCAAAATGTACTGTTGTCATTCACCAAAAAATTTCAATTACTATCACGAACTCTCTTGAAGGAATCTTAATAACTGTTCTCGCACACTATGTCTATGGATTTTGCTATGCACCTGAAATTGAAAAATCTCTAGAGTTTATACAAAGGTTATACAAACTACAATTCACTATAATTTCTATATATGTAAATAACAAAACAAATGAAAACATTTTTTAATTATGTTTATTGCTTTCAGAGTTTTTTTACAAATAAATCCAACTGCAGGAACAAAACGAGCACCAAAAGTTAAACGTCGACATAGATCATTTGATGCGGCAGTATTTAAGTTAGCCAAAGAACTTTCGGCTTTCTCCGATGACTTTAAGCTGGACTGATAAATTACTTAAAATATTATTTAAATTACTTAAAAATTACTTAAAATATTATTTTAAGTAATTTATCAGTCAAGCTTAAAGTCATCAGAAAAAAATTTGCGGGTTATTACTGTGTCTTTATTCATTTTTAATGCCGCATACCGTTCACTTCATCAGGGCGAAGGATGCACTGATGATGTATCTCGCGTAAAAGCCTCAAATGCATTACTTTAAAAATCTATTATTATAGAATATATATGATATATATTTAATTATTAATTGTGATCGCAACAAATTCTCCAATACTCTTATTTCTATGCACACGTATTCTATATGCATATAATTGATAAAAAATGATTTAACACAATTTAATTTTGCTCAATCTCGATTATGATTACTACTTATTATGATGCGATAAATAAAAATAACTTTAACAGAACAAGCGGTTACAATTATGCCTACGTTATCGCATACCGTAAGCTGTATTTACTACATGAAAATATTTATATGTATATGGACTTATATATCATGTACATCTAAATAACTATCGTTTCCCTACATAACATTTATTTAAAATGCACAAATACTGTATTTTCCTTATGTAAGGCCTTATAAAAACAATAAATGCAATATTTTTTCAACTATTCACTAACAATTAGAGATTATATTGTATTATATTACGTTCCTCATCTTAATAAATGCAGCTTTAAAAAATAGAAATTTATGTTACACTTTTTAATAATC
>NW_017279579.1:90164-103058 GCF_001594065.2 Cyphomyrmex costatus
AAAAAAATAGTGGAAATCTTTGAAAATTTTTTTGAGAGTACCGAGTAGTTCTGAGTAGCGTTTCTTATAGTACTCGACGAGTTCTATCGAAAACTATTAGGTGAAAAAGCGATTGGACGAACGGTTTGCAAGATACAGCGACATTTGTCGGAAGATCAACAATTTTTAGAGTATATCTCGGGAACCATTGGTCCAATCGCTTTTTCACCTTATAGTTTTCGATAGAACTCGTCGAGTACTATATAAGAAACGCTCTTCAGAACTACTCTCAAAAAAATTTTTAAAGATTTTCACTATTTTTTTAAACTTTATTATATTTCAAAAATGTTTTTTATGTATCAAGAACTCTACAATGTATTAATATATTTCTATTACAAATATATATAATATAAATTCATTGAGATACAATTCAATGTGTTGTTTAATTTAATTATTTGTATTTTAATATTACTTAAATTTAATGTAAGTATGCATGAAATTTATGCATATTTAAATCTAAGTAACATGTATTAAATTTTTATTACCACATAACATATTATTCATGTACTGATGTGCACGAAATTTAATGTATATTTACATTAAATTTAAGTAAAATGTATGAAATTTTTATTGCTACATTAAATTATTTGTGTATTAATGTGCATGAAATTTAAAGCATGCGAACATTATATTTAAATAACATGTACTGAATTTTTTTGTTACTAAATTAAATTTCATGTAAATGTAACGGAAGAAATTTCAAGCAGGTACATTAAATTTAAGTTACATGTAACATTATTTTCATTAACAACATTAAACAATTTTAACGTACCTGCTTGAAATTTGCGTCCGTTACATTTACATGAAATTTAATGTGGATTTTTTTAACAGTGCAGGCCATCCGCTCAGATGCTAAAACGTGATAGTGAATAACTTCCGTTGTTGCTCGCCCTCGTTGCCGTCAAGTCACTTTGTATTGGTCCGTTATTGAGAATTCTTTAAAGTCGAGACTGGCGTTACTGCGCGTTATAGAACCGTTGTCGGCTTACATGGAATCATATATTACGATTATTCTGTGAAATACTTTATTGTCACCGTGGTAGAATTTAGACTTGTTCACCTACTCTTGTCGCCTAATTATTAGCTTAATTATTACTCGTTGCCGACAACGAGCGAAAGAGTCGTTGTTATTACCCGGCGCCATAGAGCCCGGAAGGTCAACGCTGTAACGTAATTTCGTTTGAACATTTCTGTACAGTCTTTTCCAAATATATCGATTTCTCTCTATTGTTAATATTAATTATTGTGCCTTTCTTTCAGCCTCTCTATCGTTCTCCGACAATTTCCCCGCTAACCGCGAACCACTCCCCTCTGCCAATTCCGTTGGCTGAGCTAGTTGTTTAGTTCCGTCGTGAGAATCCGCGTAATCTTTAATTTCTTGTCCGAGCAATTGATCTAACGATTTGTGCGAAGAGTGGCACGCTCTCTCGTGCCTGGCGCCCAACGAATTTTTGATAGCGATTGAGATTTTTGCTGAGCAAGGTAACTTGTTCATTTTCTTTGTAAAATCTCGGATCACACGAGAACTATTGACGAACCGCACTATTGCTCCGGTAAGTATTATTAATATCAAATACGAGCTTTCGCATCATTAGATTTCTTGTGGAGAACGCGACGAAGTTGTGTCGACACTCCAAGTACGGTCACAGTACATACATGACAAAATTAAAAATAAATACTATGGAGTAGGATTTGCGTCAGAATCATGATGTTTGTTATGATAGCAAAATAAATTTCAGGTAATTTTTCCGTGTCACTTTGCAAATTTAGACAATAATTATGATTTTTAATATTAATTATTTCTGAAAAATAAATATGGATCTTTTAAAATATACTGGTTCTATATCTAAAATTGTAGTGTTATCCCTATCCATATCAAGTTTGCATTTTAATTGATGTTTACTTACTACTGATTTATTTCTTGATTTTTTCAAATCATCCTTATGTTCTTTTAACCGTGTTAAAATTTTTTTTTCGTTTTTAATACATATGTCATATTACAATCTTTATAATTAATTTTATACTCAACATTAGAGAGAAAGTGTTATCAAACTTATTTAATATATCTTTGCCTGTTTTAATGATTTTATTATTAGTTTTTATACACTAATCTTTATTATGTCTCTTTATATCATTCTTTTTATTCTTTTTTTTTTAGGATTTCCAAATTTTATTTCTAGGAGCTACAGATAAGTATTAAATTTTATTATTTATTAATTATATTATAACTATATTCTCTCTCTCCCCCCCTCCCCCCCCCCAACCTCTCTCTCTCTCTCTCTCTCTCTCTCTCTCTCTCTGGTTATAAGGTTACTGTATGCCGATAGTGTTTTACGTCTGTAAAAAAGGGGTGCTTTGCGCCTGCAAAGAAAGGGTGCTGTGCGCCTGCAAAGAAAGGGTACTGTGCGCCTGTATATATAAATTTATTTTTCGTGCATTTATAAAAAAATGTCGGAAAAGACAAAAGGTATTACTTTGGGACCTGTTGAAAGAAATATAATTGTCAGGGGTGAATGGCTTACAGATACACATATAGATCATTTTCAACATCTTTTAGCAAGTTGTTCAAATTATAAACCAGTCGAAAGCTGGCGAATACAGTTACTAGATACTATACAAGCTGTGTCAAAGGACACAAAACATACAAATATTGCACAGTTCATCAAGTTCGTTAGATGGACATTGAGTATGCAGCTTTTGCGATAAAAAAAATATATTTATATACGATTCGTTGAATAGGAAAACATTGCATAATCAGCATAAGCAATTCTTGGAAAAATTATTTCCAACACATGACTTTAAAAAAAATCCGGTTAAATTTCCTAAAGTACACCAACAACCGAATTATAACGATTGCGGAGTTTTTACTATAGCTTTTGCAACTTCATTATTCAACATTAAACCTGATAAAGTGACATATGAACACAAGTTAATGCGTTCCCATCTGATAAAAATTCTTGAAACAAATTTAATTGAGCATTTCCCTCAAGATCCACAATTCAGTGCTGAAAAAGTACTTCCATTAGCAGTAATACGAACAAGAGAGTTTGAAGCGACTCGTAAACGTACGGTGCGTTATCAGTTAAAGAAATCTTGTAATAATTATGCTATACAAAATGTGACTGAAGAAGTACAGTTATCGCAAAGTGCTTCGAAGGGGAATTTAATAAAAGGATTAGTCACATACACACACAATAATATTCAGACTGAGCCAAATATACAGTCAACAGAAAGCGCTTCAAAAGAAATTATAATTAAAGAACTAGTCACTCACAATAATACTCAGACTAAGCAAAATAATGATAAATGTAATAAGAATGATGAAAATTCTGGAAATCTATGTCAAGAAGATTCAAAAAATAATTGCAATAGAAAGCGTTGCTTAGACGATCAGAATTCAGAAAATAAACGTGCTAAACAACGTTGTCAGTACAAAGATAATAAGGAATATATTTGTGCTAAAAAACGTGATAAATATCAACAGAATTTACCAAATAGTCGAACTAAAAAAATACAGCGATACAAAGAAGATTTGATAAATAATCGTGCAAAACAAACGCATCGTTATAAAGCGAATTTAGAACCAAATTGTGCTAATAAAAGAATGCGTTACTCGAGAAATAGTCAGCACGAACGAGATCGACAAAAACTTTATTGTGATAGTAAATGGTTGTATAATAAACGATATTATGAAGAAAATAAATCAAAATCTAATCTTTTAAAAGTAAATCATAATACTGCCAAAAATATTTCTAGAAAATATGAAAAATTTAGGTCAAAAAATTATATAAAATTCAATAATCCTGCGGCAATTGTAAATATTTTTAACAAATTGGATATTAAAAATCATGTTGAAAAACGATTGGAAGCCAAAAGAATTGTACGTTGTTGTACACAAATTCGAGATAGTTATGTTCGCGATATGTACAAAATATTAGCTTTGCTTAAAAAGAAATCAGAAGTGTGCTTGAGTCTTGCTACCAAATGCAAAACCATTGTCGAAAAATTATGTGCACTTTGTGGCAAATCAAAACATACAGCTTCATCTGAAAATTATTTTATCGATGGTACATATCGTAATATTTCTGCATCACAAATATTGGTAATAAACATGGAAGGTCAAATTACGAATGTATTACCTTTGATAGAAGCACAAGGAAAAAAATCATGGTTATGCGACAATAGTTTATGTAAAATTCATGATCAATATCTGATTGATTGTTATGAAAAAGTCCTTCAATCGATAAGTATATGTTCTTACAAGAAAATTCCACAATTGTTACAAAAGATTCATGAATGTACATTAAAAACAAATTATGAACGTATAATAAAAACAAATTCGAATACAAAGTTGGGTCACATGCATTGTTGTTACATTGATATAACCCTTTGCAAAGCAATGTCTCTTCCCATTAACTTATTATCGCCTCATTTCCCAAAAATTAGATATGTCAAACGGTTAATTTATCAAATAACAAATGTATATCAACAGATGTTGAAACTAGAGAAGGCTTTATGTTCTGCTGATTTAGATACATTGAATGAAATTATAACTTTGGCAGAAGAAAAAGCAAAACGTACATGTATGTACAGACATGAGCAAACTCATACTAGTTTGAGTGAAAAAGAAATTTTTTCTGCATTTAAGAATGCATTTAAGGCTTACACCAAACGTACCATGGACACACCTCGATGTGTTTGTGTATCTTGTGAGAGACTTTGTTATAAAAGAAATATGTCCCAATTCAATAAGTTTAAAGTACAAATGGATGGATCTCCATTTTTAAAAGACTTAATGGCGTATATAGAGAAACATAATATTAAACCAGAGTATGTCTGTGATTATTGTCAACGAAAATTTCGTAGTGGAGATTTGCCCGCATATAGTGTTTTAAATAATCTCATTGTACATAATGTACCCGATGAAATAGCATCTCTTAAACAATACGAACTAATACTTATACAAAGAGCTAAGGCATTTCAAACTATTATTAAGATGGGAACTGTTATTAATAAAAAAATTCCTCAAAAAGCAGATGATACAAAAAGTAAAAGGTAGAACATTTCATCTACCACTTCCTCAAGAAGAAACATGGAACAAACTTTGCAAAAATACCGATCCAATTAATAAAAATCATGAAATTATTATAGTTTTTAGAGGTATTCCGACCAAAAACAAAAATATTTGGGAAGATTTAGTCGATAAAAGAGAAGTATGTAATGCTTTAATTTGGTTAAAATATAACAATCCTTTTTATAAACATATTGTACTGCCAAAAACTACCGATGAATTACGTTTGGAAGAATTAAATAATCCTGAATTTGTATTACAAGACACAAAAAATGATACAGAATCTGTTTCGAATGACAATCATGAATTATGTTCAAAAATTGAAATACAAGCAATAGAAAATAACGAAGCTGTTGTAATCAACAAGCGTCAGGCTATGTTAACTCAGATTGATGAAAATGATGATAGTGGTTATTACGATCAATATAAAATTTATCCTTTGTATGAAAAAAAACACATAAAAGTGCTACTGACTTATACCAAATGTTAAAAATTGCAGAGTCGCCTTTAGACAATCGTGAAAAAAATTTATATCTGTTGTGTTTTCCAGATCTGTATCCTTATGGTATTAATGGTCAACATGAAACTAGGCCAGTTAAACTTCACCAGCATCAATTTATTAAATGTCGTTTGAAATCTAAACATCCGCAATTTAGATTAAATCAACAATACTTATTTTATTTATTAAACAATGCGAATAACCGTCAATTAAGTCGTGGTATTTATCACAAATTGAATGTAACTAAATTGCGAGATCGTTACACGGCTAAAGAATACTTAAAAGAATTGCATAAAGAGCTATTAGAATCAGATTTGAATACAATTTTTTCCACTCTAAGAAATACGGAACAATACTGGCGTAGACCAAGAAGTGATTTAGAGTGTATGATACAGCATTACGGACCTGCGACATTCTTTATAATACTGAGTCCCAGTGAATGGTTGTGGGATGACTTGGGTGAATATATTCGTCAAGTAAATGGATGGTCTGGTTCCTCTTTATCTACTAGCGCTCTTATTGCTAGAAATCCTGTATCGACATCGAGATTTCTCGATAATAAGTTTCAGGCGATGCTTGATTTTATTTGTTCCAAAGATCATCCGATTGGAGAAGTAATACATTACTTCTGGTGACGAGAGTATCAAGGTAGAGGTGTACAACATCTTCATCTATTATTTTGGATAAAAGATGCACCGATTCTTGGTAAATCTCCCGCGGAAGAAGTTTCTAAGTTCATTTTGCAACATATAACGTATTAATTACCGAATGAAAAATCTTCACCGACCTTATATAGGCGAGTCAATACGCATCAACGACATACACATAACGATTATTGTCTTCGTTCTAAAAAGAAAGGGCGTAAAGTTTATCGTGTATGTCGTTTTGATTTTCCTCGTCCTTCTACCGACACGTTGATTTTGAGAGATATTGTAACTTCGATAGCAGGTAGAAAACAATTGAAACACAAAAGTAGACTTTATGATCTTCCGCGAACAGATGATGAACAGAATATAAATGATTATAATCGAATTATTCTTACTGTTTGGGAAGGAAATATGGATATACAATTTATTGGTGACAATTCCAGGTTACTTACGTATTATATTACTAAGTATTTGAATAAAGCAGCAAAATCTGAGTTATCTGATTCTGTCCTTAATAGTACAAATGATAAGAACAAATCGATGGCGAGTTATCTTTGGAATATTGCTTTGCGACTCACTAATAATAGAGAATGTAGAGCTCTTGAAGCAGCTGTTACTTTAATTAGATATACCTTTACATAGAACTGATAGAAATACAACTATTAAATGGCTAGACGTTAATCAGATACGATACAGAAAAATCAAAAGCTGTAAGGAAATTTAAGCTCTTGAAAGAGATTCTACTGATATATTTTGTCCATCAGTAATAGATAGTCATTATCCGTATAGACCTGAAGAAATTGAAACAATGTCTTTGTATGAATTTGTATAATGGCATGACGTAACAAAAGTCAAACCAAAAAGTAAAAAATTAATGTATTATAAAATAGATAATGGTTATTATTTAAAACAGCAACAGCGCGAATGTCTTATTAATCACTACAGATATTATGTCAATACGCAACCAGAAAAGTATTTCTTTTCGTTACTCCTTATGTTTAAACCGTGGCGGAACATACAAGATCTTAAAAATGGATATGATACTTATGCAGAATCATTTCACAATAACAAATTACATCTTGAAAAAGCATTGGAGTATCATGAAATATTAGACGAACTGAAGAATGCATTTGAAACTGCAAAGGAATTACTTCAACAACATTTAGAGGATTTAGAAAAACAGAATACGTCTCAAGATGATCCCGATAATCCAATAGGTGTACAAAATACATATTATTCAAGCTGGTGATGCGATGCAAGATTTTAAAGATCTTGGTGACAAACAAGAAATCGATGTATCTGAAATGATTTCAAAATTGAATGTGGATCAAAGAAGAGTGTAACGATGCACCTCGGACTGCATCGTTCCCGGTAGCTACGTTTTGTATATTGTAATTCGTATTGGGCATGAGTTATTGTATCGTTATCATCGTATATAGTATTATTCATCCGTTGCATTGTAGCAAAGTTTCGTCGACAGTAGCTATCGCCACTCCGACCGAACGAAGATCGCCGAACGACAATCCCCTAGGCAGGGATTGCCGACCGCCGAACGATAACGGAAAAGTCCGTAACAAAACGAGCGGGAGCAATAATTAGTATATAACGCGTAATTATTGCTCCGGGAGCTCTCTTCTATCCTAACCGCCGCTCCAGTACGAATCCCGCTCCGATTCTAGCTCCGGTGATCCGACGCGAAAAGGGGGTCAAGTGTTCTTGGTCTCCGTCAAGCGTTCTTGACAGTCGATCACCAAAACTCCTGATCCGCTAGCCGTACGACGCGAAAAGGGGGTAAAGCGTTCTTTGCCTCCGTCGAGCGTTCTCGACAGCCGTACGCCAGTATCCTAGAACTACCGCACCGACGCGAAAAGGGGGTGAAGTGTTCTTCGCCTCCGCCAAGCGTTCTTGGCAGTCGGGCGTTAGTGTATCCGTGCCTTACATTTTGCGAAGCGTCCCTCATTGCATAGAGGGAACGCCCACCGCGTTATCCGCGCCGCGACCGTCATCCGCCGCTGGCGTATACTTCGCGTACGCGTATCCATATTGTTATACCGCCGACCGCGCCTCGCGTCCGTCTTGGGATTCGGAGATTCCCCCGCGTTTTCCGCCGTACTCGCGCCGTAATTTACAAGTATAGTTTTTCTGTTCGTGCCGTCCGTAATATCTTAGTTTTTCTGTCCGCGCCTCGTTGTTTTTCTGTACACGTCTTGTATACGTTTCGTCTACTTGCCGTCTCGACACGACACACATACACCTGCGTACACCGACACACGACACACACCTGTTTGTCATTCACACACACACACACGCACACATACACACACCTTTGTAAATATACACGATACACGCAATAAACGTTTCTGTCTCTGGTCTTGAATTACTGTCTAATTATTAGTTTCTGCATTCTCTCTTCCCGTGCGAACCTTTTTCGCGACTAGCGAAATTTACGACGAGCTGATCCGCGCGGAAATTAGGTTGTTTCAAAATCCAAAATTCATTTGGTTTCGTCGACTTTTCTTGGGTTTTTAGGACGTTTGGCACGATTTTTTCTTCGGGGGGTTTCATCCAGCGATTCTTTCAGCCGAGCGTCATCGAGGTAAGTATCAATAATTTTTATTGAAAATATCATCTTTCCGAGAGGGCTCTATTCCGCGAGTTTTAGCAAGGACGGCGAGCATCCGTAAGTTTATTCTTGGAATTTTTCAAACTTTTTTTCAGGACGAAGGCTACTTTTTTCCGGAGGACAGCGAGCATCATCGAGGTAAGTATCAATAATTTTTATTGAAAATATCATCGGGTTTTTTTCGGTGAACAGAGGGCTCTATTCCGCGAGTTTTAGCAAGGACGGCGAGCATCCGTAAGTTTATTCTTGGAATTTTTCAAACTTTTTTTCAGAACGAAGGCTACTTTTTTCCGGAGGACAGCGAGCATCATCGAGGTATCAATAATTTTTATTGAAAATATCATCTTTCCGAGAGGGCTCTATTCCGCGAGTTTTAGCAAGGACGGCGAGCATCCGTAAGTTTATTCTTGGAATTTTTCAACCTTTTTCAGGGATCCAGCTATTTTTTTTCCGGAGGACAGCGAGCATCATCGAGGTATCAATAATTTTTATTGAAAATATCATCTTTCCGAGAGGGCTCTATTCCGCGAGTTTTAGCAAGGACGGCGAGCATCCGTAAGTTTATTCTTGGACTTTTTCAACCTTTTTCAGGACGAAGGGATCCCCAGCTATTTTTTTTCCGGAGGACAGCGAGCGTCATCGAGGTAAGTATCAATAATTTTTATTGAAAATATCATCGGGTTTTTTTCGGTGAACAGAGGGCTCTATTCCGCGAGTTTTAGCAAGGACGGCGAGCATCCGTAAGTTTATTCTTGGAATTTTTCAAACTTTTTTTCAGGACGAAGGCTACTTTTTTCCGGAGGACAGCGAGCATCATCGAGGTAAGTATCAATAATTTTTATTGAAAATATCATCGGGTTTTTTTCGGTGAACAGAGGGCTCTATTCCGCGAGTTTTAGCAAGGACGGCGAGCAGCCGTAAGTTTATTCTTGGAATTTTTCAACCTTTTTCAGGAATCCAGCTATTTTTTTTCCGGAGGACAGCGAGCATCATCGAGGTATCAATAATTTTTATTGAAAATATCATCTTTCCAGAGGGCTCTATTCCGCGAGTTTTAGAAAGGACGGCGAGCATCCGTAAGTTTATTCTTGGAATTTTTCAACCTTTTTCAGAGATCCAGCTACTTTTTTCCGGAGGACAGCGAGCATCATCGAGGTAAGTATCGATAATTTTTATTGAAAATATCATCTTTTCAGAGGGTTCTATTCCGCGAGTTTTAGAAAGGACGGCGAGCATCCGTAAGTTTATTCTTGGAATTTTTCAAACTTTTTTTCAGGACGAAGGCTACTTTTTTCCGGAGGACAGCGGGCATTCTCAGCGCAAGTACAACACGTCTTCTCGACATTTTTCTCAGTATTTTCAGGACTCTCGGATTCCTTCGGCTTTATCGGAGCACAGCAAGTACTAATGTTTATTTTGAAATTTTTCGGAAACATTTGGGGAATGTCTTTTTCTTCAACTTGTAATAAAATTGGCTACTTTTTCTCGTGTTTCAGAATCCGAGAAGGACGAGAAAATGTCTGACTGGGAGAGGTAACACTTGTTTAACATTGTTCGACATCATTTACAGTTTAATGTAACAACGGATCGGGTCGATTATCGCTATCGATACCGAACCCATTGTTTTTTTTTTTACGTATTTCACGATTTTTCAGAGACACCGATTCCAACGTCGATTCCGACGAACTGAGAAGGTACGACGAGCAAGTACGATTCGAAGAATTCGTGAGGGTGCGCGGGCTCGGTCGTCCTTCGCCGGCAACAGTGGTGGAGATGCCTTCACCGAGCTCTCCTATCGAAACGATATACCAATGGCTTATGCAGATGCCGTCGGAGGACGACCGGCAGCGCGCGATGATAGATATGTCGGAGGATGTGATCGCGCGGTTGGAGGAGATTCACGAGAACGAGGAGGAGATCGAGATGGTTCGACAAATGGAGGTTATGGATAGGTACTTGGAGTACAGACAGAGGCGAGATCACTTGAACGAGATCTACGTATACGAAGAAGACGGCGACTACGACAATGGCCGCATCAACGACGGCATCAACGACGGCGACAACGGCGGCGACAACGACGGCGACGACGACTTCGACTACGACTTCGACGGCGAAGACCGCGACGAGTATAGTACTCGACGAGTATAGTACTCGAGAGTAGTACTCTCTCGAGGAAATCCTGAACTTGATACTTTCTCGTGAGGAATGACGACGTTATAGCTTAACAAGTATCGTTTAATTTTTTGAAAATAAATTTTTACTCACACGTTTGCTTTTTTACTCTTTTCCTTCCTTTCCCTTCCCTCCCCCTCGTGGTGTGCCACCTTGTCGCGGTGAGAGGGCTCAATCGGACGACCGGTTGCCAAGAGCACACCGTACGTAACTTTTATCGAGCGAGTCTTTCAGAGAACATTCTCGACGCACTACTTCTCTTGAAATTCTTTTTATCGCGGAAATGGGATAAACGGATGTTTTTGATTTTTTTTAAATTTTCCAAGTTTCAACAAAAGTATGGAATTCTTGAATACTGGTTTCGTCGACGTTTCTTGGGTTTTTAGGACATTTGGCACGATTTTTTTTTGAAATTTTTTTTTGAAAATTTTCCAAGTTTTAACAAAAATATGGAATTCTGGAATAGTGGTTTGGTCGACGTTTCTTGGGTTTTTAGGACGTTTGGCACGATTTTTTTTTTGAATTTTTAAAAAAAAATTTTTTTTTTTTAAACTTTCCAAGTTTTAACAAAAATATGGAATTCTGGAATACTGGTTTGGTCGACGTTTCTTGGGTTTTTAGGACGTTTGGGACGATTTTTTTTTTGAATTTTTTTTGGAAATTTTTTTTTTTAAATTTTCCAAGTTTTAACAAAAATATGGAATTCTGGAATACTAGTTTGGTCGACGTTTCTTGGGTTTTTAGGACGTTTGGGACGATTTTTTTTTTAATTTTTTTTGGAAATTTTTTTTTTTAATTTTCCAAGTTTTAACAAAAATATGGAATTCTGCCCGAACAGGGACAAGATCGAACGAGAGAGATGCATTCGATTCCGAAATCGTGGATTTACGCGCTAAATAAACCCGATGTTATCCGCGAGTTAGAGATTTTCGGCCTCGATACCGACGGTACGATCGACGAGTTACGCCGACGCTTCAGCGAGTACATCGACGAACACCCCGACGATTTTATGGCACAAGCAGTGCCTCCGACACGTACCGCACCCGAATTGCGCACACACCGGACATCCGTCGCGGATTTAAATAGCGTTGCTATGAATTCGCACGCGAATCTCACCGCCCTGTCCAACCCGAAGGACACACCGGCTAAAATCATTAATCAGATGCGTAAGTGGGGCCTTCAATTCGAGGGAAAAGACCCGTGGTCGTTCTTGGAGCGAGTAGAGGAGCTCAAAGACGACTACGAATTCACCGACCAGCAATTTTTCCGCGGATTACCGACTTTATTAAAGGGGGACGCGCAGAAGTGGTGCCGAGGGAACCGGAAACGGTGGGAATCGTGGGACGATTTTGTGTCCAGTTTCAAGGCCGCATTCCTTCCACACGCTGACGAATTCCAGCTAATGAAGGACGTCCACGCGCGAAAACAAAAACCGGGCGAAACCTTCTTTAAATATTCCACCGCGTTAATATCCTTAATGAACCGCGCCGGAATAACGACCGAACGGCGACAGCTGGAATATTTATACCGAAATTCGCATTATTCCTATCAGCTCCGTATCCGCCGTTCTGATGTGCGAACGATACAGGACCTGAGTCGCGAAGCCGCGAACTGCGAACGCCTCCTAGCCATGGAGAAGGCTGAGAAGGCCGAAGCAAAAGTAAAAAACGACGCGCGGGAAATTCCAGCTGCCGCCGTCATTTACAATCGAGACGAGTGCTGTTGGCGATGTAAACAGCGTGGACACACTCGTTTCGATTGCCGACGCCCGCCGAAAAAGTTCTGCTCCCAATGCGGAAAAGACGGCGTCTTCACTAAAGATTGCCATCCGCCGACGGGAAAC
>NW_017279579.1:112644-115941 GCF_001594065.2 Cyphomyrmex costatus
TACCGCCACCTGCTGCACAATTTGGATTTTAAGGAAACGCCCGCCGACCAGCAGTGGAAGGAATGCGTACCAAAAGAGCGACGCGACGCGATATTACACGAAAATCATGACGCGGCCACGGCGGGCCATCTAGGCATCGCAAAAACGATGACGCGCGTCATGCAAATTTACTACTGGCCCGGAATGGCCCGCGACATCGCCCGCTACGTGCGCGAATATAAGAACTGCTTGAGACACAAAGTCCTCCAAGCCAAGCCCGCCGGGATGATACACGCGACCGCCACGCACCGCCCCTGGCAACATGTCACCCTTGATTTAGTCGGGCCGTTACCGAGATCGAAAAAAGGAAACACATGGCTAATCACCATGCAAGACCGTTTCTCAAAATGGCTCGAAATGAAGGCTCTGCGACGCGCCACCGCCCCAATCATCGCGGGGGCTATTAAAAACCAAATTATTCTCCGCCACGGATGTCCGGAAAATATAATTTCCGACAACGGGACTCAATTTAAGTCTAAACAACTCGACAAGTTGCTCGCCGCGCACGAAATCCGACATACGTATACGCTAGCATACGCGCCGCATTGTAATCCGGTCGAGCGAACGAACCGCACCGTAAAAACGATGATTGCGCAATACGTGCAGCGCAACCATCGTGACTGGGATGACCGTATCCCCGAACTCCAGTTCGCGTTTAATTCCGCGCATCACGATGCTACTGGGTATACGCCAGCGTATATAAATCTCGGTCGGGAGCTACTGTCGCCGGTAAACGCAAAAGACGCATGTAAAAGCATCGCTCCGCCGCCGGATGCTACCCGCCGCCACCTCGAAGAAGCCTACGAACTTGTGCGAATTAATCTCGCACAAGCTTTCCAAAGGCAACAGCATTATTACGATCTAAGGCGCAGACCGTGGAAACCGCGAATCGGCGAACAGGTATATAAGAAAGAGCATTCGCTCTCGAACAAAGCCGCCGCATTTAATGCAAAACTAGCGCCGAAATTCAAAGGTCCGCTCGAGGTGCGACGAGTAGTATCCCCGGTCATCTACGATTTACGCGATACGAGCGGCCGCTGGTACCGTCACATACATATACAAGACTTAAAGCCCGCACCGTCCCCCCCTGCCGACTCCGCCGACACCGCTAACGACGATTTTGAGATAGACGATAATACCGATTCGGAGGACAATGACTCCGAGGTGAATGACTCCGAAGTCACAACAAATAATTCCGAGGATCCGGACATCGACCCCAGTGACGTCGAGTGAAAACAAAACAGCTGTTTCGCGCCCGGACAAGCTGTCGTCGCGAATAGTCAAACTGTCAGTAGATAGCCATGGACACGGACGAAATCCTGGACGCGATCGACGTCTTTATTAACGAGGAATACGATCCGACTAACCCTGGATTCGCTCGTCCAACAATCGCCGACTTAAAACTACCAGCCGTCACGTACCCGCCACCGCGCAAGCACGTGCCGACAGTCGGGTGCACGATACAGCGGTCCGATCTGCAACAGCAGCAGAAAAAGGGATGGCTAACGGCCAAGCCACCACCGCCCCCGGCACACAAGCGGCCACGGGAGGAGCCAAAGCCGGAACCACCGGAGCCACGACCCTTAAGACCCATGGCCCCGCTACCACCGCAACCAGTACCAGTGGAAGTGGAAAAAGGCCACATTGTGGAGGTACCGCATTTCTCGGCGCATGTGGCCCGGGAATACAAGACACGCAGCAAGCAAAAGTAAAAAACGACGCGCGGGAAATTCCAGCTGCCGCCGTCATTTACAATCGAGACGAGTGCTGTTGGCGATGTAAACAGCGTGGACACACTCGTTTCGATTGCCGACGCCCGCCGAAAAAGTTCTGCTCCCAATGCGGAAAAGACGGCGTCTTCACTAAAGATTGCCATCCGCCGACGGGAAACGACACAAGGACCAGCGGACTTTCGGCCGCTCCCCGGCCCTCCGAATAACGTTCACGCCCAGGCCGCACACGCTCATACAGATAAAAAATGAGCAATACAACGCGTTAATAGACACCGGGTCAGAAATTTCGTTCATCAACGGCGACACGAACGATGCCATTATAGCAATGGGCTTTTCCGTAGATCCAGACGGGGGGGAAGTGCAGCTCGCGGACAGCCAGGTCGTCGCGTTAACCGGTCGAGTCGAACTAACGATAAAAATCGGGGACCGATGCGTCACACACCCCTTCAGGGTGATGCCGACGCTCAGAAACGCCGTACTAATCGGGATGGACTTGTGGGGGAAACTCGGTTACGCGATACCGCCGCCGCCGTTGACACCGACTACCACCGACTTAGCAACCACCGCGGCCACCGAGGGGCTGACTCAGGGCTCCGAGGAAGAGAGACGTCACCTGCATAGCTTCCTCGACATCGAAGTACCTGCTTTCGAGACCGTGCAAGGGCCTACACATCTGGCACACCACCAGATCCGTGTAAAGCCCGACGCGCGGCCGATTAAGCAACGGTACCGTCCGCGCAATCCAGCTATGCAGGCCGTCATCGATCACGAAGTGCAGGAGATGTTACGCGAAGGCGTAATTGAGCATGCAACGAGCCCATGGAGCTCCCCGGTCGTGGTGGTGAAAAAGAAAAACGGCCAGAATCGTTTCTGCATAGACTTCCGCCGCGTTAACGACGTAACCGAGCCCGACGCGTACCCGCTCCCGCAAATAACCGCCACGCTAGACAAACTGAGAGGGGCGCGATACCTGACGACGCTAGATCTTAAGAACGGATATTGGCAAGTACCGCTTACGCCTGAGAGCAAGCCCGTGACCGCGTTTACGATCCCCGGTAAAGGCCTGTATCAATTTACTGTCATGCCGTTCGGCCTGCACTCCGCACCGGCCACCTTCCAGCGACTTTTAGACACCGTCCTCGGTCCGGAACTAGAACCGCACGTCTTCGTGTATCTAGATGATATCATCATCATTAAGGGAACATTCGCGGGACATCTAGAGACACTGCGCGAAGTTTTTCGACGACTCCGGGAAGCTAAGCTCCGCATAAATCCCGAGAAATACCGGTTTTGCGTCGACCAGCTAAAGTATCTCGGCCACATCGTGGATCATGACGGGCTACGCACGGATCCGGAGAAGGTCAGCGCAATCGAGAAGTGGCCGGTACCAAAAACAGTCAAGCAAATACGCCAATTCCTGGGCGTAGCATCTTGGTACCGGCGCTTCATACAAAATTTCGCGACAGTAGCCACCCCACTTACCGCACTCACGCGTAAGAACGCAAGGTGGAAGTGGGGATCCGCC
>NW_017279579.1:117557-120062 GCF_001594065.2 Cyphomyrmex costatus
CATACATATACAAGACTTAAAGCCCGCGCCGTCTCCCCCCGCCGACTCCGCCGACACCGCTAACGACGATTCTGAAATAGACGATAATACCGATTCGGAGGACAATGACTCCGAGGTGAATGACTCCGAAGTCACAACAAATAATTCCGAGGATCCGGACATCGACCCCAGTGACGTCGAGTGAAAACAAAACAGCTGTTTCGCGCCCGGACAAGCTGTCGTCGCGATTAAATAGTCAAACTGTCAGTAGATAGCCATGGACACGGACGAAATCCTGAACGCGATCGACGTTTTTATTAACGAGGAATACGATCCGGCTAACCCTGGATTCGCTCGTCCAACAATCGCCGACTTAAGACTACCAGCCGTCACGTACCCGCCACCGCGCAAGCACGTGCCGACAGTCGGGTGCACGATACAGCGGTCCGATCTGCAACAGCAGCAGAAAAAGGGATGGCTAACGGCCAAGCCACCACCGCCCCCGGCACGCAAGCGGCCACGGGAGGAGCCAAAGCCGGAACCACCGGAACCACGACCCTTAAGACCCATGGGCCCGCTACCACCACCACCAGTACCAGTGGAAGTGGAAAAAGGTCACATTGTGGAGGTACCGCATTTCTCGCCGCATGTGGCCCGGGAATACAAGACACGCAGCAGAGGCAGCCGCTGGCACATCCGCTTTAACGGTGAGGGCAGCGTCCGCTCCGTACGGAAGTTGTAAATGTGCCTCTCAATTCAGGCACTGTAGGGGAGGGGGCGATGTAACGATGCACCTCGGACTGCATCGTTCCCGGTAGCTACTTTTTGTATATTGTAATTCGTATTGGGCATGAGTTATTGTATCGTTCTCATTGTACATAGTATTATTCATCCGTTGCATTGTAGCAAAGTTTCGTCGACAGTAGCTATCGCCGCTCCGACCGAACGCGTCCGAAGATCGCCGAACGATCTGCGCTTCGCGCTATCCGCCGCTCCGACCGAACGCGACCGAACATCGCCGATCGACAATCCCCTCCGCAGGAATTGCCAACCGCCAGGCGATAACGGAAAAGACCGTAATCAAACGAGCGGGAGCAATAACCGGTCGAGTCGAACTAACGATAAAAATCGGGGACCGATGTGTCACACACCCCTTCAGGGTGATGCCGACGCTCAGAAACGCCGTACTAATCGGGATGGACTTGTGGGGGAAACTCGGTTACGCGATACCGCCGCCGCCGTTGACACCGACTACCACCGACTTAGCAACCACCGCGGCCACCGAGGGGCTGACTCAGGGCTCCGAGGAAGAGAGACGTCACCTGCATAGCTTCCTCGACATCGAAGTACCTGCTTTCGAGACCGTGCAAGGGCCTACACATCTGGCACACCACCAGATCCGTGTAAAGCCCGACGCGCGGCCGATTAAGCAACGGTACCGTCCGCGCAATCCAGCTATGCAGGCCGTCATCGATCACGAAGTGCAGGAGATGTTACGCGAAGGCGTATCCGTCTTGGGATTCGGAGATTCCCCCGCGTTTTCCGCCGTATTCGTGCCGTAATTTACACGTATAGTTTTTCTGTTCGTGCCGTCCGTAATATCTTAGTTTTTCTGTCCGCGCCTCGTTGTTTTTCTGTACACGTCTTGTATACACTAGACAAACTGAGAGGGGCGCGATACCTGACGACGCTAGATCTTAAAAGCGGATATTGGCAGGTACCGCTTACACCTGAGAGCAAGCCCGTAACCGCGTTTACGATCCCCGGTAAAGGCCTGTATCAATTTACTGTCATGCCGTTCGGCCTGCATTCCGCACCGGCCACCTTCCAGCGACTCTTAGATACCGTTTTAGGCCCAGAATTAGAAAACGCGACTAGCGAAAGGACCCCGCAGAATCCTTATGGGAAATGGCTTTCGGTTAATTTTTTTTTAAATTTGATATGTGTAGTTCTCAACACGTAGAACAAAAGTGTCCATGGCCCCAAAGTCCGATCACGGGTAGTCGATCAGTTGAAATACCTCGGCCATATCGTGGATCACGACGGGCTACGCACGGATCCAGAAAAGGTCAGCGCAATCGAGAAGTGGCCGGTACCAAAAACAGTCAAGCAAATACGCCAATTCCTGGGCGTAGCGTCTCGGTACCGGCGCTTCATACAAAATTTCGCGACAGTAGCCACCCCACTTATCGCACTCACGCGTAAGAACGCAAGGTGGAAGTGGGGAAGCGTGTGTGGGTATGTGTGTGTGTGTGTGTATGCGTGCATGCGTGCGTGCGTGTGTGGGTGCGTGTATTTGATGAATAATGTGCGCGCGCGCACGCACGCACGCACGCACACACACAGTAAGCAAGCACCTGTACGCACACTTTAACTAACTGAACTTTGCATTTGATTATCTTACATGACAACGGAGATAAATAACTGAAGATAGCATCTTATGCAATCACGTATATCGATATCATTCAATTTTCAAATCGAGATATTTGAATATGTATAATACATACACACGTATAAGTGCAAAAA
>NW_017279579.1:120166-125106 GCF_001594065.2 Cyphomyrmex costatus
GGGTCGCGGACGCGCTCTCACGCCAACCGGTCACCGCCGCTGCCAATATCCCGCCGCGCTGTCCGTGGTACCGCCGACTATTCACCGCCGTTCAGACCGACCCGCGTCGACACCCCGATTACGAGGTTCACGGCGACAAGCTTTACCGCCACCTGCTGCACAATTTGGATTTTAAGGAAACGCCCGCTAATCAGCAGTGGAAGGAATGCGTACCAAAAGAGCGACGCGACGCAATATTACACGAAAATCATGACGCGGCCACGGCAGGCCATCTAGGCATCGCAAAAACGATGACGCGCGTCATGCAAATTTACTACTGGCCCGGAATGGCCCGCGACATCGCCCGCTACGTGCGCGAATATAAGAACTGCTTGAGACACAAAGTCCTCCAAGCCAAGCCCGCCGGGATGATGCACGCGACCGCCACGCACCGCCCCTGGCAACATGTCACCCTTGATTTAGTCGGGCCGCTACCGAGATCGAAAAAAGGAAACACATGGCTAATCACCATGCAAGACCGTTTCTCAAAATGGCTCGAAATGAAGGCTCTGCGACGCGCCACCGCCCCAATCATCGCGGGGGCTATTAAAAACCAAATTATTCTCCGCCACGGATGTCCGGAAAATATAATTTCCGACAACGGGACTCAATTTAAGTCTAAACAACTCGACAAGTTGCTCGCCGCGCACGAAATCCGACATACGTATACGCTAGCATACGCTCCGCATTGTAATCCGGTCGAGCGAACGAACCGCACCGTAAAAACGATGATTGCGCAATACGTGCAGCGCAACCATCGTGACTGGGATGACCGTATCCCCGAACTCCAGTTCGCGTTTAATTCCGCGCATCACGATGCTACTGGGTATACGCCAGCGTATATAAATCTCGGTCGGGAGCTACTGTCGCCGGTAAACGCAAAAGACGCATGTAAAAGCATCGCTCCGCCGCCGGATGCTACCCGCCGCCACCTCGAAGAAGCCTACGAACTTGTGCGGATTAATCTCGCACAAGCTTTTCAAAGGCAACAACACTATTACGATCTAAGGCGCAGACCGTGGAAACCGCGAATCGGTGAACAGGTATATAAGAAAGAGCATTCGCTCTCGAACAAAGCCGCCGCATTTAATGCAAAACTAGCGCCGAAATTCAAAGGTCCGCTCGAGGTGCGACGAGTAGTATCCCCGGTCATCTACGATTTACGCGATACGAGCGGCCGCTGGTACCGTCACATACATATACAAGACTTAAAGCCCGCATTATATATCGGCTGCTCATTAGCGCTGAACGGCTGCTATAACGTTGTTAAATATTGGCTGCTATTAGCGCTAAATTTATCGGATATTGTTAGCGCTGAATTTTAAAATAAATCGGTTGCTCTTTAGCACTGAACGGCTGCTATAGCGCTGTTAAATATTGGCTGCTATTAGCGCTAAATTTATTTGCTGTTGTTAGTGCTAAATTTTAAAATATATCGGTTGCTCTTTAGCGCTAAACGGTCTATTATTCATAGCACTAACAAATATTAGCTATTATTAATATATTATTTTTGTTATTGACATTGTATAAGATACCTATAATTTGAATGATTTAAATGTTCAAATTTAAAAAATCAAAAAATAACATATCAATAAACAAAAAAATATCTTTAATGCCTGAAGAGAGAAATATAATCATTCATGGTGAATGGTTAACTGACGTACATATGGATCTTTTCCAACAACTTTTAACAAATTGTTCGAATTATAAACCTGTTGAAACATGGCGAATACAATTATTAGATACGATACAATCTGTGCCAAAAGACACAAAACATATACAAATATTGCACAGTTCGTCTAACCCATCAGATGGACATTGGGTATGTAGCTTTTATAATATAAAAACTATATATATATATGATTCTTTAAATAATAAATCATTGCACGTACAACATAAGCAATTTTTGGAAAGATTATTTCCAACATATGATTTTGAAAAAAATCCAGTTAAATTTCCAATCGTGCAACATCAACCAAACTATAGTGATTGTGGTGTGTTTGCCATAGCTTTTGCTATATCATTATTATTTAATATTAAGCCTGAAAAAGTAAACTATGAACATAAGTTAATGCGGTCACATTTATTAAAAATTTTTGAAACAAATATAGTTGAGCATTTTCCTCAAGATTCACAATATGGCGTTCCACAAAAAGTACTTCCCTTAGTAGTCATAAAAGCAAGAGAGGCTGAAGCACTTGCTAAACGTATAAAACGTCAAAATGAAACGGAACAACAAAAATTGTCTCGATTAAAAAAACGTCGTGAAAACAATCGTGCTGAACAGAATAAATTTAAGTCCAGTCTTGTTAAAAAAAATATTGCTCAAAATATTATTCGAAAATATAACAAGTTTTGGTCTAAAAATTATATACAAATGAATAATTCTGTAATAATATCAAATATTATCAAAAAATTAGATATTAAAGATTATATTAAAAAACGATTAGAAGCTGAAAAAATTGTACGTTGGTCTTTGCATATTAGGAACAATTACATTCGCAATATGTATAAAATACTAGCTGTACTTAAAAAGAGATCAGAAATACACTTAACTATTGTTACTGATTGTTTAACAAATGATGATAGATTACATGCACTATGTGGCGTGTCAAGACATACAGCTTCGTCCGAAAATTATTTTTTTTGTTCTACATATCATACACTTACTTCATCGGAATCTTTGGTAACGAATATGGCAGGTTACAAATATATTTCCCCTAATAGAAGCACGAGCAAAAAAAGCATGGTTATGTAATACTTTATGTAAAATTGATCCACTTACAATTGATCGTTATCAAAATTTTCTCGAAGCATTAAGAACATGTACTTTAAAGAAAATACCACAATTGTTAAATAAATTTTACAAGAAATGTACAATAAACACATCGACTAATAAATTGGGCCATACAAATGATTGTTATATTAAGCCAACTCTTTGCAAAGCAATGTCTTTTTCTGTTCAATTATTATCATCTCATTTTCCAAAAGTGAGGAATATTAAACGTTTGATTTATCAAATGACAACTCTTCATCGAAAGATGATAAATCTAGAAGAAGCTTTAAGTTCCGCTGATATAGATACATTAAATAAAATGATAACTTTGGCACAAGAACAAGTAAATATGTACAAACATCATCAGACTTTAATTAATTTAAGTGATGATGATATTATTTCTAAATATAGCAGAGCATTTAAGGCATATACTAAACGTTCCCAGGACACACCTCGACATGTTTGTGTTTCATGTGAGAGACTTTGTTACAAAAGAAATGTTTCTGAAATTAGTAAGGTTAAAGCAGAACTGGATATTCCAATTTGGAGAGATTTAATGGTGTACATAAAAAATCAAGATATTAACCCCCAATATATATGTAATTATTGCGAACGAAAATTTCGTAGTGGATTAATGCCTGCTTATTGTGTTTTAAATAATCTATTTGTACAAGATGTTCCTAAAGTAATATCATCTCTTAATATATTCGAAAAAATTTGTATACAAAGAGCAAAAGCATTTCAAACTGTTGTTAAAATGGGAACTGTAATGAACAAGAAGTTACCTCAAAGACAGATGGTACAGAAAGTAAAACGTAGAACATATCATTTCCCATTACCTTTACAAAAAACATTGAATAAAATATTTTCAAATACTGATCCAATTTGTAAAAAAAGTGAAATATATATTTTAATCAGAGGTATTCCGACAAAATCTAAAACTATTTCGGAAGAATTGGTAGATGTAAAAAAAGTATTCGATGCTTTAACATGGTTTAAATGTAACAATCCTTTTTACAAACACATTATACTGCCAAATACTCACGATAAATTATGTTCGGAGGAGAATACGAAATTTTTTGAAATAAAAGAGGGAAATGATCCTGAATTTGTTTCGGATGACGATGATATATTACTGAATTCGAAAATTGAAATGCAAGAAACAAAAAGAAACGAAGATACTACTATATATTGAATAATGAGGGTGATGCAATGTTAACTCAAATAGTTGATGATAAGAACAGTTATTACGAGCAGTATACTATTTATCCTTTATATGAAAAAAAATTACATGAAAGTGCTACTGCCTTATATCAAATGTTAAAAATTCAAGAATTACCTTTGGACAATCGTGAAAAATTTTTAGATTTATTATGTTTTCCAGATTTATATCCATTTGGTATTAATGGACAACATGAATCTAGACAGATTAAACTTCATGATCATGAATTTATTAAAATTCGTTTGACATCTAAACATCCCCAATTCAGATTAAATTTACAGTACTTATTTTATTTGTTAAATAATGCGAATAATCGTCAATTAGCTCGTGGTATTTACCATAAATTGAATATAACTAATTTACGAGATCGTTATACGGCTTCAGAATATTTACAAGCAATGCACGAAAATGTATTAGAATCAAATTTAAATACGATATTTTCTACTCTAAGAAATACGGAACAATATTGGCGTAGACCAAGAAGTGATTTAAATTGTATGATACAACATTACGGACCTGCGACATGGTTTTTAACATTAAGTACAGGTGAATGGTTGTGGGATGATTTAGGTCAATACATTCGTGAAGTAAATGGATGGTATAATGATTCATCTTGCACTAGTGTTCTCGTCGCTAAAGATCCAGTATCTACATCAAGATTTCTCGAAAATAAATTTCGAGCAATGCTAGATTTTATTTGTTCTGAAGATTATCCAATCGGAGAAGTTATACACTATTTCTGGCGACGAGAATACCAAGGTAGAGGTATACAGCATTTTCATCTGTTACTTTGGATTAAAAATGCACCAATTATTGGTGAATCTTCTAATGAAGAAATTTCTAAATTTATTTTACAACATATAAGTTGTAAAATGCCAGATAAAATAATTTCTCCATTATTAT
>NW_017279579.1:126168-127193 GCF_001594065.2 Cyphomyrmex costatus
GCGTTCCACAAAAAGTACTTCCTTTAGTAGTCATAAAAGCAAGAGAGGCTGATGCACTTGCTAAACGTATAAAACGTCAAAATGAAACGGAACAACAAAAATTGTCTTGATTAAAAAAACTTCGTGATATTTATTTATCTCAGAAAAATTTCTTTGAGGAAGAAGTTATTGAAAATAATCGCGCAAAAAAATGTTTTAAGGACTCAGACCTAAATAATTATCAATATGCATAAGATGTTGATAATTGTGCTAATTTTTCTGAAAAAGAACTTATTGAAAATAATGAAGCAAAAAAACGTAAAAAGGAACAAGATCTAGATAATTATCGTGTTAAAAAGAGGTTTCGATATGCACATGATATAGAAAATAATCGTAGTGCTGAACAGCGATGTCGATATAAAAAGAATTTATTAAATAAACAAGCTAAAAAAAAGAAAACCAAAAAAACCATGTCTATAAACAAAAAAATATCTTTAATGCCTGAAGAGAGAAATATAATAATTCATGGTGAATGGTTAACTGATGTACATATGGATCTTTTCCAACAACTTTTAACAAGTTGTTCGAATTATAAACCTGTTGAAACATGGCGAATACAATTATTAGATACGATGCAATCTGTGCCAAAAGACACAAAACATATACAAATATTGCACAGTTCGTCTAACCCATTAGATGGACACTGGGTATGTAGCTTTTATGACGTAAAAAAAATATATATATATGATTCTTTAAATAATAAATCATTGCACGAACAACATAAGCAATTTTTGGAAAGATTATTTCCAACATATGATTTTGAAAAAAATCCAGTTAAATTTCCAATCGTGCAACATCAACCAAACTATAGTGATTGTGGTGTGTTTGCCATAGCTTTTGCTATATCATTATTATTTAATATTAAGCCTGAAAAAGTAAACTATGAACATAAGTTAATGCGGTCACATTTATTAAAAATTTTTGAAACAAATATAATTGAGCATTTTCCTCAAGATTCACAATATGGCGTTCCACAAAAAGTACTT
>NW_017279579.1:128003-139996 GCF_001594065.2 Cyphomyrmex costatus
TGATACATTATTAGGTATTCCTTTATACGGAACTGATCGAAATACGACTATTAAATGGTTAGATGTTAATCAAATACGATACAGAAAAGTTAAAAGTTTTAAAGAAATTGAAGTTCTTGACGCAGATTCTACAAATATATTTTGTCCATCTATAATAGATAATTATTATCCATATAGACCTGAAGAATTAGAATCGACATCTTTATATGAATTTGCCAAATGGTATGATATTACAAAAATTAAACCACGAGATAAAAGTATTAAATATTATAAAATAGATAATAATTATTATCTTAAACAGCGACGGCGTGGATATCTTATTAATCATTATAAATATAATGTTAATACGCAGCCGGAAAAATATTTTTATTCATTACTTCTTATGTTTAAACCATGGCGGAAAATAGAAGAGCTTAAAAATGGATGTGATACGTATGCAGAATCATTTCATAAGATAGAATTACATCTTGTTCAAGCATTACAGTATCATGAAAAAATGGAGGAATTGAAAAAAGCATTAGGAACTGCAAAACAATTAGTACAACAACAATTAGATGAAAAACAGCATGAGTCTCAAGATGATCCTCATAATCCGATAGGTGTTCAAAATATTCAAGCAGGTGAAGCAATGCAAGATTTTAAAGATTTTGATAATAAATGTAACAAAGAAATTGATATATCTGAAATGATATCAAAATTAAATACAGATCAAAAAAAAATGTTTGATAAAGTAACTAATACTGTTATATCAGATAAAAAATTACGATTATACGTTAGTGGAGAAGGAGGTACTGGAAAAAGTTTTTTGATTAATACTATTAAATGCTTCATTAAACAAAATCTTAGCAAGGATACTGCTATAGCGGCACCCACTGGTATAGCAGCGTTTAACATTGATGGCTTGACAGTACATAGATTACTTCAATTACCAGTTGAACATGGTAATATTCCTAAGTATAAACCATTAGCTGATCACGTTTTGAAAGTTTTACGAGCAGATCTCAAAGATGTTGTTCTTTTTATAATTGATGAAGTATCAATGATTTCTAATTTAACTTCATTATATATACATCTACGATTATCTGAAATATTCGACACTATCGACTGCGATGATGGGTGGTTTGGTCAAAAACATATTCTTTTATTTGGAGACTTGCTTCAATTACCTCCTGTACATGAAGATCCCGCCTTTGTACGATTATCGAATAAAAAAATTCAAAAATTTCTTGGTTCCTTAAATTCTGTTAATCTATGGTCTACTTTATTTGACTATGACGAATTGACGATTAATATGCGTCAGCAAGAAGACAAATCTTATTGTGAATTACTCTCAAGAATTCGTATTGGTTTATTAACAAAATCTGATTCAAACATTCTTGAAAAAAGAAAAATATCTTTAAAGGGTGAGTCCCAAGAAGCAAGATTAAACGAAATATGTAATTTTATAAATAATTTATCTTCTGATTCCGTTTGTTTATTACCAACTTGTATTATGTGTGACGTTCTTAACACTGCAATGTTAAATCGTATTCCTTCAAAAGAAATATTATTAGTTGTTGAAGATGAAATTGAATGTATTTCATATATCAAAAAAAGAGTATCAAAAGTATTAATGGATAATGATAATGATAATAGTAGAACAGCTGGTCTTTCAAAACAAATTTCAATTAAAATAGGTGCAAAAGTTATGATAAGACGCAATATTGATGCCAGTTTGGGTCTTGTTAATGGCACAATTGCTACAGTTATTTCAATTATGCAGGATACTTCTACTAATTATGTAGAAAAGATTAAACTCCTTTTACCATCTGGTTTAGAATATTTTATTGAAAGAGTAAGTGTCAAGTTTCAAGTGATGGATAAAGCATTTGTTATTAGAAAGCAATTTCCATTATCTTTGAGTTATGCCATCACCGTTCATAAAAGTCTCTCTCTCTCTCTCTCTCTCTCTCTCTCTCTCTCTCTGCCGAATAGAGAAGAACAGAGGTTATTTATAAACTCTTGAGGTTTTCTTTATAAGGCGAAATATAAGAGTCTAGTCCTTCCTCTTAAAGAAGGAAAACGTAACGTCGGTAGTTTCTACAAGTTACGCACACAGGACGAGATGGAGGAGTCTGACTTTCCCACAAAACGAGATTATCTCGTTTGGAGGGGGAGTGATGGAATTGCCTTCTCTCCGAAGGTTTTTCCCTGGGACATTAGCCCGGATTGGACTGGGAAAGGAGGTTTAACCCTACGAAGGGTAGAAGTGGAGAAATTGATGGAAGCTAATGGATGGAACAAGATGAACAACAAGGGGGGACCCTACACAGAAGCTTCCGGAATGCTAACGAGGTGGGAGAGAATGGACATCAAAGACAGAAAGATCTTGCTCGAAGGGAGGAGGGAGATGGAAAATATCCTGCTCGAAGGGAGGAGAGAAACAGAAAATACCCTCACTGATGCAAAAAGAGGAGAGGATGTCCAGGCCTCTACCCAAAAAGAAGTAAAAAAACAAAACTACACCTCCTGAAAAGGGTCCCATCTTCACAGGAGACGTGGACAGGTGTAAAGGAGACTTATGGGATCAGACAGTACATAGGTCTTGCATAGGGGATGAAGAAAGGGGAGGGTACATCCTATTATCATCCGCAGGCTGGTCTCCACAACATATAGAAGACAAAGTGTGTCTAGGACCGGAAGGAGAAGCAGGAGCAAGGGAGGCAAAACGAAGTAGCCTACACGGGGATGACACAAAGACCGTCACCACAAGGATATTTGTTCCTGGTAAAAAGAAGGGTGATCCACTCAAACCAATGGACACCAAATCAAGAGTAACAGAAGGATGCATGATACCAAGGGCAATCAAACTTGCCTCCATGTCCTATAAAGACTATAGGAAGGTATTAGGGTATATGCTAGGAGGGACGAAAAACCGATGTTGGGTCACAGCATTGAGTATACAATATCACACTCTTTGCGGTCCTGAAATCGAAGAACTGTGGACCCAACAACAGATAAACAGAGGTACGGAGCCACAGAAAGCCAGAAGAAATAGTAGGCTCCTCAGGTGTGGAATCGACAGCTGGAGAGTAAACGTATGGGAAACTCAACCTGTGAAGGAAACCCCATTGAAAGAGGACGGAAAGGAAAATAACCAAGACGAAGACTCTGGTATAATTGCATTCGTAGTGGGAGTAAGATCCGCTGATTACATCAGCGCGACCAGTGTTAAGTCTTGTGTGTGCCCAATATGTCTTTATTTCTCATTGAAGGGAATCCATCCACGGGATGTTACCCGTTCTATGGAGGAGAGGGCATCATCAGTCTTGCCTTTTAAGACCGATTCAGGATGGGCTGCCGCCGTTGCAGCAACCCACAATAAAGAGCAACACAGTAAAAATGGAAACATTACTGATAGAGTGATGGCCCCAGGACGGGATACACGGGAAGGGGTAATATCACATGACGGTCTCATGAGCTGGGAGAGCAGCGTGATACGATGTATGGGTAGAGAGCAGTGGGACCAAATAATTAAAGAAGCAGAAAAATACAGTTTCCATTCGTTTTTCTGTGATTCCAACCACGACGGCACCAGTACTTACGTGGCAGCAGGGACATTACATCAAGTGGCAGTGGGATCTCTAGCGGACATTGCGATTGAGGTAGATGAGAACCAAAATATGGATCGCGACCAGGTTCTAAACGTGAGAGCCCTAGTAGGGGAGAGAGGCTACATGAGGATTGGAGCCAGGGAAGAAGAGGCAGCCCAAGTCCCACTACCAGCGGAAGTAGATGGGGATCAAGAGGGAGGAGAGGCGCAGGCTCCCCCCCCTACCACCACCGCCAAGAGGACACGAGCAATTGTGGGCAGGAATCGGGGCCGATAGGTCTAAACATCACGGGCGAATAGTGATGACAGATATGGGCGAAGGGATGTCAAAGGCCCTCAAAGACCCAGAGGACAAGAGCGGGGTGATTAATATGAATCACAGCCGCACCATATACAATTATCTGGTGGGGGGTGGCGGACTGGCTATGGCCAGCAGCATCTGTCGGGCATCTGATTGGAGGGAACTGGGAATTAAAATCACTCTATATGATGACCTGAGAGAGAGAAGGTTTACCCAGCCTACTAGAGTTGACTGGGCCGTGGCCCAAAAGAAAGAGGTAACCACCAAGTATGTCCCCACAATGCAGATGGGGTGGGGTTACGATGCGTGCGTTCTCAGCTGGAGGTATGTGGATAGATTTCTCCAGACCGGAGGATGTATTCCCGTGGGGCAGGACGAAAGTTGGGATATCAACTCAGACGAAGTGGTAGTGATAGGAATATCCCAAAACGCTCCCGAAGCTGGATGTGGTCTAGAGGCCTGGGTTCTTTCCCATCTAGACTACCCTTTAGTCTTCGGAATAGATAAATACACCATTGCCACAGTTCGGGCCAACGGAGGCTTGACAACTAAGAACCAAGGATTTGTCAGAACCTCTAGTTTGGTGGATTTTCACTCCCCGGCCCGAAAGATCTTATTCGTGACAAACACAGATACCCAGAAATACGTTACCTTGGGAGGGGTTAGATGCATTGTAGGACAGATAAATAGATTTGGAGACCCTCAGCAAGGCCAAGAACCACATGTGTACGCATTTGATGGCGCTATAGATCAAATGCTGATGAGGATACTGGGAACATCGCAGTGCTTGAGAGAGGCGTTCGATAATTACGCCTCAGCATACTTTCCCGGTGGGCTGGACTGGATGGAAGTTGATAACATCTGCGCAGTATTGAAAGTCAGGTGGCCAAATAAGCAGAGTGTTCTTGTAAGTGAGAACGCTGATGGCAGTCCAGGGGATAAGGCCGTGAAATATCTACCTACAGGAATAGGAAGGTATTTGGGGTATCCAGCCCGGGAAGATGGTGACACCCGAAACTATGGAAGCGAAGATGCTGTGACGTGTATGGACCAAATCTTCGTCGATCGAGAGACAGCCAGATCTAAGCCTCTCATACGAATAGGAAGGTGGGATTCGGCGGCTGAGTTGGGCATGCTGTCGGGCATGTGTGTGTACAGTGCTTTTGATGCAGAAAACCACACTATGGTACGAGAGAGAATACATGCTGGAGGGACCGATAGTATAGTGAGGTCTGGTTACTGGAGGAGACTTACGGAAGTGTTCAAGCGCCAGAATGGGTTGAGGGACGAAATAGCTAGTCCTGGCTCGTATATATTGTTAGGGGACTATTGGACAATATTTGTTGAAGGCACCGTTGAAGGTGGGGCTACGCTCGGGATGATGGCAAGTCTAATTTGTAAAGCACAATATTGTACATGGTCATGGTCAGTTAACGAAGAGAGGGTAATCAATCCATCTATATGCGGGGGAAGGACACCCAGTAGTTGGTGGCGTGGACCATTGAACGAGAGTTTTGCGTCATTCCAAATCGGGGGAGGAGCTAACCATGCAGTATACGGATACGCCGTAAACACCTCCAGAGTGGAATGGGGATACAACCGATGGCAACCCCAAGATCGTGGAGAGGATGATTTCCAACTAGAGAGTGCTTTGGACCGACTGAATTTTGAAACCCTCGGAGTGGAGGGAATAGACTACATGATGTTGCCCTCAAGGGGACGTAGTTCAACATTCGGGTACCACATTGAAACGTTGGCTACAGGAAGGCTGGCACGCATGTGTGGATGGAGGACAGAATATCACCCCCACGATAACGTAACATTCAAAAAAAAATGGAGCTGGGGTACAAATGTCGTTATACGCGACTGGGAACGTGACTCGATAAAGAAGATATGTCTTAGTGTATCATTTGGGTCAATACTCGAGAGTCCATACTTTGTAGAGGGGTTCCAACTTTTTAGGGGACCTGAGACTCAACCATTATCCGGCACAGGGAAAGATTATCTTTTCAGGCCCAGTGTTACGGATTGGTCTATCATACAGGGAAACGTACGTCCAGGAGCCACTACCCGGGGGCCGGTTGCTCCTGTTCGCGGACTACACGGGATAGAATTGTTGACTCAGGCGAGCAAAGAGGGACACGGAGGTTTAGAGCCTGGCTGGCGGGACGTCTTGGTTCCAGGGGGGAAGGGTGTTCCTGCGGAGCCCCGTGTCCTATTAGACAGAAACATACCAGGAAAGACCATGGAGGAGGGAAAGACGGGTGCCTCTGTCAGAACCATAGCTCAGACATTGTTGGAGCATGGAGGCAGCACGAGGGAAGCAGTGGGAGGATTGGTCACAGAGATTACCCCCGTAGGCCTGTCGAAGAATGTTGTTGTGGCGGAAAAGGAGAGGAAAAGAATAATGTTGACTGGAGATATCGAGCCAAAGTTGGGTACCTCGGTCGAGGAAGCCGAGCGGAACCTGGATCACCGGAAGAAGCAGGACGAGACCTAGACTGGGGGAAGCCTCAAGAAGTATATCCTGAAGAGGTTTGGAGTTATGAAAAGTATAGCGTTATGTTCCAGGAAGAAGTAAGAAAGATTAAAGTGAAGAAGGGATTCAACGAGGATATGGCATGTTGTTCTGAGAGTGGATTTGGAATGGGGTATTCCAAAATGAACGAGAGCCTCAGACGTTTTAAACTAAACAAGGATCACGGACAGTGTAGCGGGTGCGTATTTGGAGAAGGAATATGGGAGGATAACTTACATCTGCTCGCCTTTCTTAGTGGAGATAGAGTCGGTGGTTTTATATCCAAAGAAAGCCAGAGGATAAGATCGTACACGAAGGCGTGCTGGCATGGAGTGCAGCAGCTATGTAAGATACAGACTGGATTAATGAAGATGGGCGGGACTAAAATACATCCTTTTTGGAGGTATATGACCTATTGGGACATGGGATACGGCTATCTTAGTCATTCTCCCAAGGATAAAATCTATGATGACAGTAAACACGACTTAATAAGGGTTACTTATGATTTTCGCGTCGCCAAACCACCTCCATGCGTAAACACTTTTAGGGATTTTAAAAATTGTGATTTGCCGCGATTGAATTCCGACATCGTCCTGGCGCTCACAAACTCTACGCAGTGATGTGCAATCCGTGGGATTTTCCCCACACGAGAGCGTTCGTGCGCATGCGTATACTGACGTCACAGTCTCATGTCGTCTGCTTTCATAAACGTATCTATCCCAACTATTTCGAGTGCCCCGAGCTGCCTGAGCATCTGTTGATTTGTGTCCAAAGAGGATCTATATAATTTTCACGCATTTTTTGCGAGAGGTAGGTAATCAATGTGCAACAAAAAGCAAAAATGAATAAATGAAAATTAGCGTAATAAAATAATGATAATATATTTAATAGTTATCAATTCTATAAAAACAAAGACTCAAGAGATTAAATCTAAATAAATGTAAAGTGCCAATGTGAGCCAACACTATTTTTAATAAAGTTACTTATAATTCACACGAACAAATAGTGTTTGCTCACATTGGCATTAATTTTATATTTATTTAAATTTAATAGTTATATAACCTAAAATATACAAATTAAATATGTTTACGTATTAAATTTCTATGTAGCATAACTATCTGACTTCATAATTTTCTGTTACTCATTGTCTATGTCTATCATTGTACTGATTTTCATTTGCACATTTTTGCTTTATAATTGTTGGAAATATTATAATATGGAATTTTTAATCAATGTGTGTGTATGTTATATTGTGCAAATAAAGTTACACATATTTTATTATTTTAGATATTTAATAATACAGCTTAAGAGCAGCGTAAATGGATTCATCAAATCAGCCGTCAACAAGTTGCATCGAGGAAAAGAAAAGATCAAGGAGGAAAGTATTCCAGTACTCTTGGTTAAGTATAGACACTTTTAAAGATTGGTTAATGCCACATGAAAATGATGAAAAAGCTCTCTGCTCGGTTTGTAATAAAGTTATTTCATGTGGCAAATCAGATTTAACAAAACATTCTCTAACTAAATTACATATAAACAATATTAATAAAAATCGTAATATCACACCATCTGCTTTATTGCATAAACTTGAAAGTAATGTTACGGAAAAAAAGGACCATGTTAACAAAGTTAAAACAGCCGAGATAAAAATATCAGCTTTTTACGCGGAACATAATATAGCTTTTCAGACTGTAGATCACATGGTCCCTTTATTAAAGGCAACTTGTTCCGATCCACAGGTAGTTAATGATCTCAAATTATCAAGGCAAAAATGCACACAAATAGTAAAGAATGTTTTAGGAAAACGCGAAACCGAAAAACTTATTACAAATTTAAAAAGTCAGAAATTTTCCATTTTAATTGATGAAAGCACAAGTATCAGTAATGATAAGTTGCTTTGCATTTTAGTGAAGTATGTATCATTAGAGAATAAAAAATGTATAACTCAATTATTAGAATTAGTTCCTTTAGACGCAAACGAATGTACTGCAGACAAATTATATTCTGCATTTAAAGAGTGTTTAGAAAATAAAGGAATACCTTTATCAAATATTGTAGGAATGGCAAGCGATAATGCTTCAGTAATGATAGGTGTTCGAGATTCTTTTGTAACTAGATTAAAAAAAGAGGTACCGGCCCTCGTTGTATTAAAATGTATTTGCCATTCCTCCGCTCTTATTGCGAGCAAAGCTTGTTCAAAATTGCCGGATTCATGTGAAAATGTTTTACACGCGGTTGCAACATATTTTTCCATCAGTGCGAAAAGATCAGCTATCCTGAGGGAATTTCAGAACTTTTTTGGTGTCGAATCACGTAAAATCTTAAAATTATCAGGTACAAGATGGCTCGTCTTACAGAAGTGTGTTACTAGACTTCTCGATAATTGGGAAGTCTTGAAACATTACTTCCACCTGGAAACTGTTGAAAATAAAAATAACTCGGCAATAACTATCTTTAATATTTTAAATGACAATAAAATTAAAGCTTATATGTTCTTTTTAAAATATGCTTTGAAATCTTTTAATGAATTTAATGCTTTGTTTCAAGGAAGACAAATTTTAATTCATAAATTATCTGAGTCTAGTGAGCATTTGATAAAGCAGATGGGATACAATTTTTTGCTGCCTCATTCATTACAAAACATTTCTATAGACGTTATTAATCCTCAAAATTTTTTACCAACGCATTCAATTTATGTTGGTCCAGAATGTGAATCTTTGTTAGAATTAGAATCTTTAGAATTTGTAATAGAAGTAAAAACCACTTGTTTATCTTTTTATGAAACCGCGTTAGAAGGAATGATACAACGATTGCCTTATAATGATGAATTTTTTCGAGAATTAAAATTTTTAGATCCTGCTGTAGCTTTGCAAGAAGAAAGTAGACTTACCTTTCCAGACTTGAGAAACCTAGCAAAACGTTTTCAAATTTCTGATATAGATTTAGTCTATGAATGGAGAATGTTGCCTATTGTTTTTGATGACGCGAATAAAACTCTTTTGACTAATTTAGAAATTCATGACATGTGGAAGACTATTTTTCAAAAAAAGAAACCAAATAATAAACCGTTTTTTCCAAATTTAGAAAATTTAGTAAATATAGTTATGTCACTTCCACATTCTAATGCCGAAGCAGAGAGAATTTTTTCTATTGTTACAGATGTGAAGAATAAAAAGAGGAATCGGATAGATGTAACCAGTTTGGACGCAATATGTAAAGTACGATCGAGTTTCCAAGCTAATAACATTGATTGTCGCACGTTTCAAGTAGATTCTACACATTTAGAACTACACAATTCTAAAAATTTATTTTCTCGTAACTCTTGCAATAATCAACATAAAGATCAATAGAGCATTTAAAGATTTTTACGCATGGTTTTATTATAACTTCTTTTAATTGTTATTAGAATTTAATCTCATTAATTTTGTTATACATTGTAATATACATTTTGTTAACATTCACTTATATAAATGTAACATTTTTGACAATCTTTTTTTAGTTGCCTTAACATGGGATGTATTTTGCCACTATTTATATTCTTTTTTAACGTGCACTTCCTCTTTTTATTCTAATGTTAACTAATGCTTTTTCTACATTATGTTGCTGTTACAAAACAATCGCATGTACCATTATTTTTTTATTATTTGTCTTAATTACTATTAATATAATTTTTATTGTCTAACATTTTTCTGATTTTATATTTTGTGTAAAATTGTTCTTTTTCATATTATTTATTACAATTTTATTGTTTTTGCAATAGCATTAATGTATTGATGCAGTGCAATATTCCTTCAGCTTTATAATTGGACGCGTATTTCCTTTCTTTATTTTTTTCTGTGATACATGCATCCGAGTGCAATTTAGGTTTATAGAATGTTTATTTTAATATTTTTTACATATTTTATTATTTATTGTCTTTATATATTTATATTATTCATTGTTGATTGCATCTGAAATTTTATTTTTTATTTGAGGAGGCAAATTTATTATTATATGTGTTTGTCATTGATCAGTAATTTATTTTGTTTCAGCAAATTCTTGTAAATGCCTCCATTTCATCAGATTGCAGCAATATGTCAAATTAATGTTTGTACAAATATTATAAATTTTATTAAATATGTTAATATGTATAAGAATATTTAAGTGTAATTGTATTATGTATTGTATTCATATTCATATATGTTGTACTAATATTTAAGTATTATATGATTATATGTATTATATTTTTTATCCATGGTTTTGTTAGAATATTGGTAAGGTTTTCTGCAGTTTTCCTTACCCTCGCAACGAATGTTGGTATTCATGTAATAAAATCGGCTGCAGACGTAAAATAATTATAAATAAATACATCTCGTTATTATTATTTATATTAATTATATTCTATTTGTTTCATAGAAACAAATAGAATATAATATTCCCTCTCTGAAACTCCTTCGCACTCCTTCCTTCTTGAGGGCCCAACGGTACCTTAAATTTACCGAAATGCATACTTTACTAAGGCGGCCATGTGTTTGCCTAATGCGCATGCGTGACTTTATTCCCACGGATTGCACATCACTGGCTCTACGTTGGACCTCTCACAAGATTTAATGCTGTCTAGTCCCCATGTTAACGAGGTTTTATCGCTTTTTCGTGGCGCTGTTACAGCCGTGTTAGATTCTCATGCGCCGACTCGAACGGTAAAAGTAATCCGCCAGCACGTCCCATGGTTAGACGCAAATATTAAGTCGAAAATCAAACAACGGGATAAACTTTACCGTCGGGCCAGACGTACCGGAAACGAGACAATCATGGCTGAATATAAGTTGCAAAGAGCGAGTGTAAAGAACCTGATGCGCCATACTAAGGAGCAATTCTTATCAAACTCCATTTTAAATTTGCGTAACCCGGCAACAATTTGGTCCTTCCTACGGAGAATGGGATTACTCAAATCAAGATCATTATCTTCTCTTCAATATTTTTCTCCAACAGAACTAAATGCCTACTACACCACGATCACTACCGTCCATCCACCCTGTTCCGCAAGCACCTTCAATAGCATATTATCATACAGCCCACCAACGCACGTTCCGACTTTCGCATTTTCACCTCTTTCAATTTCACAGGTTACTAATGCTTTATTATCAATAATACCAAAATCCAAAGGCCGTAGTCCTGACGGTCTTCAACTTTCTCACCTCAAGAATACAATTGCGTCAATAGCTCCATATTTAACTTATATATATAACCTTTCTCTTTCTACAGGCGAATACCCAGCAGAATGGAAGCGCTGCTCGGTTATTCCACTTAACAAATCGTCTACGCCTGCAACACCCGCGGATACGCGTCCGGTAGCTAACCTACCCCATCTCGCGAAGCCGTTAGATTCATTAATCGCACAGCAAATTTCTACGTACCTGGAAAACGGCAATCTTATAAATAATCTGCAGTCTGGCTTTAGACGATATTACAGCACGCAAACCGCGCTCTTAAATCTACTCGATGATGCTCGTGAAGCTATCGAGCGCAGATCCTTGACTATATTGGTATTATTTGATTTTAGTAAGGCGTTTGATACGCTGGATCACTCGCTGCTCTTGCTG
>NW_017279579.1:141277-150025 GCF_001594065.2 Cyphomyrmex costatus
CTCTCTCTCTCTCTCTCTCTCTCTCTCTCTCTCAGAATTATTTAATAACCATCTTATTTTATTGTATATTTTGAGGTCTAGCAGCGCCAAGTTTTTTGTACTTTTATTTTCTGAAATAAAATATATGTTATATATATTGTATATATTGTTAAAATATATTCCTTTCACAATTGGCGCAATTTAAAAAGATTTCATTTTATTTTGTGAGGCTAACACGCACACTTGGCGCCTTTTTTTCCTTTTTTTAAAAAGGTAATTTTGTTGAGTTTAGAGTATACCGCATAATGGGGCTCAGTGATATACACGTAACCGCTCAATTTGGATTATTCATATTTAAAAGATAAAAATATTTAAAAAAAATGATCTACTAGCATTAAGAGAGAGATAGTTATGTAAGTGTAGCGCCTAGATAAGTTTCTTTAGTTCATTCATATATTTACGTTTACGGAAGAAAGCCTAATACTACAATTATAATACTAATGATTTATGATTTACGGTAAAAGTATCGCGAAGAGCTACAAACCTATGTTGAAATTATAAGAAATATAGATACATATGTACAAATGCGGATTGATGTTTTGCGCGACGAGCGATGATGACGAGTGTTAATGATTGAACGCATGGAGCGCGTAAAAGTTCAATGATTCAGACAGTGAGAGCGCGTAATAGGGCGCGAAGCGAGGATGGAGATAAGCGCGATTGATAGAGCGCGAAGCGATCAGAAAAGTGATCCGATAGGAGATTTAGCGGAGCGACGTGGTAATAGTCCCATGGAGCAAAAAGTTGATAAGCAGCGGAACGAAGGTGTCCACCATATTTCGGTAGATCGCATGTTTGTAAAAGAAGGATTAGGATCCGTGTAATGATTAGAGCACGCGCAGTGCCACACGTTGATCGGATCATCTTTTCAATACATCCGACGACGGCGATGGTCGTCATCTTGGATTCACATTTAAGCTAGAATTACGCGATATGTAAGCCGTAGAGGGTTGGCGGAATATGTAGCGATACACCGCTATCGGACCGAATTTTGAATATGTGCGATGACGAAGGTGTCCGCCATATTGGATTCACGCGTAACGCGAATAATGTAATAAATGATCGGCATAATAAACGAGAGGCGTGACGTGGTGGATATCCCACCGTATGAACGCTAGTAGTCGGTGGAGATGGGACGTCCGCCATCTTGGATTCATAGTTGCGATAGGATTTCGCGAGTTATGATCCGCTGGATGTTTGGAGAATGTGTAATGGTACATAGCCACCGGATCGGTTTCTCAGAGTATCCAGAGACGGCAATGTCCGCCATCTTGGAATCAGTAGTAGGGTAGATTTTTGAATAAGTAATCCGTTGGAAGTTCAGGGAATATGCAATGGTGCATATCCATCGGATCGGTTTTGCAATATAGTCGAGACCGGAAGTGTCCGACATATTGGATTCGCGTAGGAAGCGTAATTTGAAATATGTAATCCGTGGAACGGATAGGAAATAGGTAACAATGTAGATCCATCGGATCAGATTAGTCGTATGATCGAGACCGGAAGGGTCCGACATATTGAATTTGCGTAGCGAACGTAATTTGAAATATGTAATCCGTGGAACGGATAGTGCGTGCGTAATAGTAACGATCCATCGAATCAGAATTTTGTTGTTCGCCGGAACGGAAGTGTCCGTAGTAGTGGGTCACCGATAGAGTGACAGTCGAGTGAGTCGAACCGCTGAATGTAGAGTGGGCGCGTAACGCAACACATTCACCGGCGCACTTTTGTAGATAACGGCTGATGTGAATGTCCGTCAGACCGAAATGCGTTAGTATCGGAAGAGTCAGATGACCTGATCCGCTGAATCGAGAATAGATGGAAGCGTTGATACAAGTAACGGAGCACATAGTGCCGATTCAATGTAATATCATGTTGTGATATAACCGCACGGTTGATCGAACCGTATAGAGCGAGCGTAGTGCGAGGGATGCATGGAACCAGGGCCGGTTTAAGGGGAGGGGGGCTAAGGGGGCTATAGTCCCGGGCCCCGTCTTTTTAGGGGGCCCCTTAGCTTAAAATTGTATTTATTGATGAAATTAAATAATCAAATACAAATAAATACTTAAAACTATTACAATTAATTTTGCATTCTTCGTGCAGTGAAACATAGACAATATTCAATAAAAGAAAGTACAATGAGGAATATAAATTAGCTTGTCTAGCTTGTAGAAATTTAAATTAAATTAATGATTTAAAAATACACGCAAATTACAAAAAATTATGTAATAATAGTTTTAACCAATGAATGCAAATTTAGAATCATGTAGTTTTAGAGGGAGAAAACAGAATTATAAAAAATATAAAAGAATTTTTACATTATAAAATTAATTATTCCAATAGAAATTTATGTGGTGAAATTGGAAAAAATTATATATATTTCCATTCCCTGATTATATATACATTAGCATGTAATATAATTGTATGTAATATCATATATGCAAAATCATATAAAACATTAATAAAAATTGAACACAATTGCAATACTTACTTTTTCAGTAATGATACTACATAGTAATCAACCTTCAACCCACTTCTCATTTAATCGACTGCATTTAACAAACTATAATTAAATATATTAGGCGTAAAAATATACTACATTTGGATTACAAAAACATAAAACATGAAGAAGTATTCAATAACGTTATATAAAAATATCTAAATGACATGTCTCATAAGTATATATAATGTATGGCACATACAGTCTGTCTAGTAAGAGCGTGGCAGGCCTATCTCAAAGAAAAATGACTTATTAGCCTTAAATTTATATTGATTGAATTCAGTAAGATTATGGCCAAAAAATGCAATTTTATATAATGAGAAGTTTAGTCACCAGCTATGTATATAATAGACTAGTACCTCTTGCCACGCACTTACTAGACAGACTCAGGCATTAAAAAATTGATTCAAAATATATAGAGGCCGGAACTCTGCTTCTAAATGATTGCAATGCATAGAACTCTGTGAGATCTAACGAGAACTGCCGTTGAAACTGATAGAAATAGTCAGCACGTCACTTTTTCTACAAGTGTCATGCTGGACTCAGGTATTAAAAAATTGATTAAAAATATGTAGAGGCCGGAACTCTGCTTCTAAATGATTGCAATGCATAGAACTCTGTGAGAATTGCCGTTGAAACTGATAGAAATAGTCAGCACGTCACTTTTTCTACAAGTGTCATACTGGACTCAGGTAGTAAAAAATTGATTAAAAATATTTAGAGGCCGGAACTCTGCTTAAATATGATTGCATAGAACTCTGTGAGAACTAACCAAAACTGCCGTTGAACTGATAGAAATGGTCAGCACGTCACTCTTTCTACAAGTGTCGTGCTGGACTCAGGTAGTAAAAAATTGATTAAAAATATGTAGAGGCCGGAACTCTGCTTAAATATGATTGCAATGCATAGAACTCTGTGAGATCTAACGAGAATTGCCGTTGAAACTGATAGAAATAGTCAGCACGTCACTTTTTCTAGAAGTTTTATGCCATTTTCTATATATATGATTTATAAAAATTGTTAAATGTCGTTATTTTGTTTTGAAAATGCATATCTTAGTAGATTTTTAGTAGAACTATCGGGAACTGTTGCTAAAAGTGCAAATATTTACTTTTTTCTCATATTTTAGAGGAAAACTGTCGTGCCAGATTCGCGAAGTTAGCACGCCATATTTTCAATTTTAGTTTTTTCATATTAAAACTGCGGAACTATTTTTTATTTTTAGGTAGAACTGTAGAACTATGAAAAGTGCTACTGGAACTGTTGTCATTTTTTTGATATCGATAGAATGTCGTGCCAGCTTCACAGATCCTAACATTACAAGCAGTTGTTCTTCTCTAATTGAAATCCAATAAAATCTAATGACAAAAATTTGGATCAGGAAAATTTAAAATATTCCTCGAATGCCGTAAATAAGATGAAAATTTTCATCAATATTTGGAAGATTCCTATTCAGACATATAAGGATGACAATAAACAATAATGAATCTTTGAAAGATATCTTAAATCTTAAATCAATGGCCAATTCTACAGAAATCAAAGAATGCTTTCTACTGGCACAATAGGAATGAAAATCAATTCCAAGGCTAACAAAATAATTGATTTTGGAATACAAAATAAACTACACCACTCTGAAGATAACATTGAACTTGGATATACAGTTCTACAAATATTTTCCAAATACTTCAAAGAAGATATAGGAAAATTTATTTTTACGACCGACTGCTGCCAACCGAAGGTTGGCACAAAAAGGAGGAGTATGCGTTTTTTAAGTAAAAGTATGTTCCAATTTAAATGGTTAAATAGCTTAATGCTTTCATTTATCAATTTTGTCAATTAACGAAATTAAAAATAGTTTATACTTATTTTTTCAATTTTGTACTTATTAAAACTCTATTTTGACAAATTCATCTCAAAATTCAGATCAAAACAGTAAACTTCATAAGTTGACAAAATTGATTAATAAAGTATACTTATATATTGAATTTTTATTATTCCAACTAAAATAACGATATTAAAATTACGGTATTAAAACAAGCCAACAAATTAAATGATGACAATTTTTATTAAAATATTCTATAATTAAAAATGAGAAACGTTTCAACTGGGGCTAAAAGTAACAGGGGTAAGTAGTAACACTTAAATAAAAAAATGTTATAAACATGATATAAAATTATAGATAAAGACAAAAGTCTATAGTGGCACCATCTATTGTTTAATGACAATCAGAAGCGCAACGCATCATTGTCGGGCGTATGTGCAAGAGGTTATTGAAAAATACACGTAAATAAACTTCACAATTTTTTGTAATTTTGGTCTCGGTTTTTATACATTTACCTTTGAGTAACAAATAATGTATCTACATATATAATAGTATATATATATACACAATAGTATATATATTCATATACAATAGTATATATATGGGACATTCCACGTCAACTCAGACAGACCTCCAGACAAAATTTGGCTTGATGGATTTAAACGTTCAAGGGCTTAAAAAATTTGTACATCTGTGTACTTTTAAATGCCGATGGGCTTCTTTCAAAAATTTTAATGTCGGCGCTATTATGGCTGATAAAAGTCAACAAATTCCAAAATTTAAAACTAACTTCGTACAATAAAACTCGAAAAATTCTTTAATTATTCTGAAATTCTGTATCTAAAAGTTTTTTGGGTCGCCGAATGTAAATCTGATGTCAGTTTTCAAAAATTCAAACTTTAAACCAACACCCCGAAGAGATCAGTTTCCTGTTACGTCCACGTCGTTGATCCTGGGTAATGCCGAGAGCAGGACACATTTTTATTTTAGTCGTATTCGACCCGAAGTTTTGAATGTCCCGAACGCGACTTCAGATTCATAATCACCAACCCCAAAAACCCACGAGTAACAAATTTTAATAAAATCCGATCGATTTATTAAAGGGCCTCCGCAAGCTCCATGCAAAAAATGCCCGTTTTCGATATCATGATTTTTGAAACTTTTATTATGCCAAATAGTTACATATGATGACCCAATAATCCCTGCAAAATTTCAAGATGAGCATACAGCCCGTTTAGGAAATAGGGGGGGGGGGGGTTAAAGTTGACCATGTCCAATAAAAAAATATAGCAATTCCACATTTGAATTCGAACAATAACGTCTAAAAAATTCAGCCTAAATGGATCTTTTAAGATTTTTGGCTGATGATTATAAATATGAAGTCATATTTACAAAATTCAAAATGGCGGATCCAATATGGCGGACAATTTTTGTTAAAATTCATTGGATCTACTCGAAACTTGTTACTCGGGGTTTTTGGGGTCGCTGATTACGAATTTGAAGTCAATTTAAAAAAATTACAAATGACGAATCCAATACATCCAATAAAGGCGCAACATATAATAAACAATCCACCCAACAAAAAGTCAATTTTAAATTGACTTCAAATTCGTAATCAGCGACCCCAAAAACCCCGAGTAACAAGTTTCGAGTAGATCCAATGAATTTTAACAAAAATTGTCCGCCATATTGGATCCGCCATTTTGAATTTCGTAAATATGATTTCATATTTATAATCAACAGCCAAAAATCTTAAAAGATCCATTTAGGCTGAATTTTTTAGACGTTATTGTTCGAATTCAAATGTGGAATTGCTATATTTTTTTATTGGACATGGTCAACTTTAACCCCCCACCTATTTCCTAAACGGGCTGTATGATCATCTTGAAATTTTACAGGGATTATTGGGTCATCATATGTAACTATTTGGCATAATAAAAGTTTCAAAAATCGAGGTACCGAAAACGGGCATTTTTGCGGAGGCTCTTTGTCCGCCATTTTTGGATTTGCCATTTTGAATTTTTGAAAACTGACATCAGATTTACATTCGGCGACCCAAAAAACTTTTAGATACAGAATTTCAGAATAATTAAAGAATTTTTCGAGTTTTATTGTATGAAGTTAGTTTTAAATTTTGGAATTTGTTGACTTTTATCAGTCATAATAGCGCCGACATTAAAATTTTTGAAAGAAGCCCTTCGGCATTTAAAAGTACACAGATGTACAAATTTTTTAAGCCCTTGAACGTTTAAATCCATCAAGCCAAATTTTGTCTGGAGGTCTGTCTGAGTTGACGTGGAATGTCCCATATGTATTTACATATATGTAGTGTTTGATATTATTACTTATCTGAATGGTGTTACTTTTAACCCCAGATCCGGGGTTAAAAGTAACATCTACGAAATATAATAAAATCTAAAATTATATATAGTTAAAAGAAAAATATCTTTTACATTTGTATAATATTTTAAGTCTAAGAAATCATAGTTTAAAACTAACTATTCATAATTTATACATTTCAAAGTGATAAAAAATCTGAACCTGTTTTACAAGAAATGTTACAACTCTCCCCTACATAAGTCCTCTTCAGTCTCCTCTTTATAAATGATACATGACAAAATAAAACGCAACAATAAACGAAGCACGGTTAATCTTTCAAACTATAGTCCATCGAGTCAGCAAGTGAAATATGAATATTCTTTCTCAATCCGAACAAAGAAAATTATCCGCATCGCAATTCTAAATCCACATTATTATATATTAGGAAACAACTTGAAAATTATAGATTAAAATGAAACTATTAAACTTACGGTAAATTAGATGCTATGTATAATTTTCATCCTTCAAGTGAAACAATGTAAAGTGGAAAATGGTCTGTACTGAACGACAGTTGTCACAAGAATAAAAGAAAACAAACTTTTATGTTTGACATATCGTATAATGTATATATATTATTCTAAGGGTAATGACCTAAGCAAATGATCATAAGTTTTGTCTAATTTTTCAGTATCTTTTTGTGCGTTAATTCCATTTTTCTGTTCTTTGATGAATAACATCTCAGAAATCAATCTTTTATTATAATGAGATTCAATGTCCATAATACTTTATTATTTATATTATGTATATTATTCCAATCAAACGTATGTCCAAATCGATTGCAATGTTCCGATAAAACTGAAAGTCTTGCTGGATTTCTTTCAATATTATATTATCTGGAGACACGTTTATGTTCTTTTATTCTCGTGATCAATTTCCTTTTCGTCTGTCCTACATATGACGCATCGCAATGATTACAATCCACTTTGTAAACTACATTATTCTTTTGTATCTTTTCTGTGCTGTCTTTATGAACTTTAATAATTTTATTAAGTTTATTGATGCTTCTAATTCCTATGGTATAAATACATCTTTGTTTAAGCTACCAGTAATAGAATTTGTAACTAATATTCCTCTGGATCTTGCTATTGATAGTATAAAGAAAAGATGGCAAACAATCATAACTAACACTAAGATTCCTTTAGAAGAATTTATCAAAACTATCAATTTTATTTTTGATTCGACATACTTTGTTTTTAACAACAAAATATACAAACAAGTGTATGGAACTCCTATGGGGTCCATTATGTCCCATCATAGCACATATTGTCATGCAAGACTTAGAGGAAAAAGCGTTAAATATTTTGCAACTAAACGATTTGTTTTATTTTCGATACTTATTTTCGTGGATGATATTATCATGACGGTACACAAAGATTCAATTTACACAGTTTTAGAAATATTTAATAGCATACATAATAGATTGCAATTTACATTCGAAATTGAAAACACAGATCTTTAAATTATTTAGATTTAAACATTAACATTGACAACAACATTTTACAAATAGATTGGTATCATAAAGATACTTTCTCTGGAAGATGTCTATCATTTTTCTCAAATCATCCTTTAGCACATAAAATAGGTGTTATTTATGGCATGGTTGATAGAGCATTATTGCTGTCTAATCCAGAATTTCATATTAAGAACATTGAGTTTTGTATCACTACATTATTAAATAACAATTATCCCTTACATCTTATATTCAGTAAAATACAAAAAAGAATTGATCATTTATTAAATTATAAATTACATACATCACAAAATAAAAACAAAATTACACATTGTGAACCTCTCAATAAGAAACTTTGTGTATTACCTTATATTCAGAAAGTTACAAATTCTATTACTGGTAGCTTAAACAAAGATGTATTTATACCATAGGAATTAGAAGCATCAATAAACTTAATAAAATTATTAAAGTTCATAAAGACAGCACAGAAAAGATACAAAAGAATAATGTAGTTTACAAAGTGGATTGTAATCATTGCGATGCGTCATATGTAGGACA
>NW_017279579.1:150438-158828 GCF_001594065.2 Cyphomyrmex costatus
CGATGCGGATAATTTTCTTTGTTCGGATTGAGAAACAATATTCATATTTCACTTGCTGACTCGATGGACTATAGTTTGAAAGATTAACCGTACTTCGTTTATTGTTACGTTTTATTTTGTCATGTATCATTTATAAAGGAGACTGAAGAGGACTTATGTATAAGTTGAAACGTTTCTCATTTTTAATTATAGAATATTTTAATAAAAATTGTCATCATTTAATTTGTTGGCTTGTTTTAATACCGTAATTTTAATATCATTATTTTAGTTGTTTTTAAAACATAACAAGCGTTGTCTTTGTAATTACATTTTTATTTGTTTATAAGTTTTATTATTCCAATTAATTAGTGTATTTTTTAATTTTTGTTTAATTGTTGTAACAATAAATCACAACAATTAATAGTCGTATGTAATTTTTGATGCATAAATATTATTTGTTATTTTTAACCATTAGCGACATGGTGGTCATCTAGTATAATTGCTGTAAATAAATAAATATAGTTAAAATTCATGCTATTTTTAGAAAAAAAAAATGCGTTTTGATTAAATTATTATTAATATTAAAATGTATTATTAATATTAATATTAAACGATAATTTGGGTATTTATTTAGAACATCTCAACGCTTTTTTCAGAATTTTTTCACTATGTTATTTTTTTACTATAAATGATTTTTGAAAATAATTTTTACTAGGGGAGAGGCACGTAGGTTGAGACGGCACGTAAGTTGAGACAGTCAAGTATTTTTATTTGTTTACATTCAGGGCTCTGATGTTCGAACACTTGAGTAGTCGTGTTATTATAGGAAAGTTTTCATAATAGAAAGAAGTGTTTATTCTCACTCCGTGTATTTTGTATAGAGCGTTGCCAAAAATTTTTCAAAAAAAGTGAAAAACGTGTTAAGTTTACGTACGGAAAAAGTGAAGTGTTTTGCGCCAAAAAAAAGGTGAATATAACATTTGTTGTACAGTTTTGCTTATACTACAATATTCCGGTTTAATTTCGAACATGCGGAGTCATTGGGACTGGAATATGCGTCATGTCAAAATGGCTTCGATAACGTAGGTTGAGACACTTCTAAGCACGTAGGTTGAGACACTCTGTGAAATTTTTAGATGCTGCATATTTTGGAGAAAAAACGTTAGAAACGTTACATTTAATGACTTTTTATGTTCGAAATTGCATCGAAATAGCATCAGAAGTAGGTATTGTGTGTATATTGGATTTTTAAAAATTTTTTCTTGAATTTATCAATATTTTCGCAGTGAAAATGGCATCTAATCGCAAACCAAGAAAAACAGACCATGGTGTCAGTGATTTCGATGCTCTGCTTAATGCAATCAAAGCGATTGAAACTGAAGTACGAGTATTCGATCAGCTGCTGTGACCTACTCGATCGACAAAAATCATATTCATCATCGGATCTAGAAGATGTGGATTTCTGCATGATTTGTATGAAGGATTTGCCAGCTAAGTTGACGAAGAACAACTCCATCGAATGCGACATGTGCAAACGACCATTCCATTTAAAATGTGTCAACATGAGCCGAAGCTACTACACGTGCCAAAACTGTGACTCAGATGCCGAATTGTCCGACGAAAATGAATGAACCTTTAGAATAAATAAATAGACAATAAATATTTGAAATTTAAGGGTTTGATTTATTTTGATTCCATATTTTTTTTAAATTTTTGATTGTCTCAACCTACGTGCCAAATTTTCAGGGTGTCAAAAATTGAGTGTTGCGAAAATTGCCCCAAAAATTTTTATCGTTGAACCGAATCAATTTCTGCAACGCCTAAAGTGTAAGTCTTTATAATACCTTTTCAACGATATATAGCTTCACTCTTCAACTTCTCAGAGTTGAAAATGGCGACATAAAAAAAAACCCTGTCTCAACCTACGTGCCTCTCCCATAATAATAATTTTTGAAAATTAAAAAGTTCTAAATTATTCGACCGCTATATTGAATTAATTACACAGGACCACAAAAAAAAATTGATGAAAGGTTTATTTGACCAGACCAGGTTTTTTGTACGTTTTTGGGGTCGCTGAACACGAATCTGAAGTCCGTTTTCCTCCATCACGTCAGGATTTTTTTTGAAATTAAAAAAAATCCTGACGTGATGGAGGAAAACGGACTTCAGATTCGTGTTCAGCGACCCAAAAAACGTACAAAAAACCTGGTCTGGTCAAATAAACCTTTCATCAATTTTTTTTGTGGTCCTGTGTTATTTTACTAAAAAATTCTGATTTTTTATTCGTATTAGCGACCCGAAAAATCTCTGGATACAATGTTTAAAAAATCAATCTGATACAAACTTTCGTGGTTTAAAGAATTAAGAAAGAAAAAGACTTTTAGCTGCGCTTATATCGTTGCAATAATGAATCAACTATTAAAAACCATATTTCCTTCACGTTAAAGAAAATTCAATTTTTATTTGTTCATTTTGGATACCGCAACTAAAATTTATTTTTTTCTCAGGAAGAATCACTCCAAGAAATGCTCCTTTCCTTTAAAGTATGGAGCCCTTGCATTATTATAATTGGCGAGCAAAGACTATTTTACACTTCATATAAGCAGGGCTGGGCATGTATTTGAAATACTTTTGTTTAGAATACATTTTTTGCAATAAAAGTATATTTTATATTTTGTATTTCAGCCGTGCATATGAAAATATTACGTATTTTGTACTTAAAATTGAAAGATTAAAAATTTCATGTATTTCGAAATTTAAATAATAATATTAATTATGAATCTTAGTATTTAAAATACAAAATACATTCCTTTTTTCGTTATTAATACTGAACTACAAATCCAGCCCTGCATATAAGTCACAAAATTTGTATTGAGTCATCTTCTATTAGTTCTATTCTCAGCTAATAAATAATTAGAAATTCTGACAAAATGACGGATACGCAATGGATAGGTACAATTTGACAATGAAAAATGTTAAAAGCTCATAAATTCATTAAAAAATCTTAAACAATAATTTTCTCGAAAATAACAATTTCATTACTAATTTCTATTTATCTTATGGATATCTGTTAACTTTTAAGAAATTCCGTGACTTTGCATAGATTTTACAGATTTCAATATGAATAATCCCAAAATTTTTTTGTTTAAAAAACCATTTACTCTTGGTCCAAAATATATTTTGCCAAATTATATTTTACTCACAGTTTTTTTTATACAAATATTTTGACAAAGATTGTAGTAATTCCTTATTAATATGTCTTAGATCTTAAACTAACAGTTTCATAACGTTTTTTTTTTTTTCAGATAAAGGAAATCACAAAGAATATAAAGTAGTAATCGAAAAAAATGTTTTTATCAGCGTCGATACCTTCGATACAGCTCTGGAAATGGCATTTGGTGCTTTTTATATTTTTAACTTGGAGATATTTTACTTTATCCAAAAAGTAATAGCGCTACGTTAGAAATAATTTAACTGTACTTAAAAATCCACCCGGACCAAGGTTCAAGGTCGAAGAAAATTAGTGCAGTAAAAAAAAGGTCATCAGTTTAATGACAAAACTCTTCTGAAGCAATATACAGGGAGGGGCATTTAAAACAGGTCACTTGAATAACTCGCTTGTTTTTGACAATAGAAGAAAGTGTCAAAAAAAAAGTTGCTTGGTTTCGAGGGGCACATAATGTGATGTCAATAATTGTTTTTTTGGTGGAGGCGCTAAAAAGATATGAAGGTCAGATTTATCTCATTATTCTGTTCACAAAGGTATTAAGGTACGATAATCAAAAAGTCAACAGTTTACGAGTTATTTAACATTTTGTGTCAATATGTATCAAAATAAAGTGTAAAATATCTCGAAAACTATTGGTACCAAAAATGGTATCTTTACCTTAATACTTTTATATGCAAAATAATTAGAGGAATCACGTTATCTAAAAAAAATTACATAATTCCATTTAAAAAAGTGGAGGTGACCTTCATATGTTTTTAGCGCCTCCACCAAAAAAACAATTATTGACATCACATTATGTGCCCCTCGAAACCAAGCAACTTTTTTTTGGACACTTTCTTCTATTGTCAAAAACAAACGAGTTATTCAGGTGACCTGTTTTAAATGCCCCTCCCTGTATAATATGTTATAATATCTCAATATTTATATTTACGAAAAAAAATATACTACTTATCCGAATTACTACTTACCCGATTACGAATATAGTCCTTTTATACGTTTAAGTTTGTAATAGTAATATACAAACAAGATGTTTATGTTAAGTTTGTGAGTTTGTGATATTAACATACGAGACACAAGAAGTTTATACATATATGAATCTTTTATATTTTGAGTCCTTAATCTTAATAATCAATAACAATAAAAGGGCGAAGTAAGAGTCAATTAAGATTAAAATTATGAAAATGTTGACATATTAAATTTTAGACTAAGAATACAAATTTATTAAAAAATATGATTACAAAAAGAAATCTACTTAAATTCTACTTATATAATGATGTAATGACGATGTAACCAGTTTCGACTCTGATATGAAACATGTTTGATGGATAAAATTATTAAAGTAATGTATATCATTGTTAATAGAACTATTTAATAGTCAATGAATTTTGAAATTAATAATATGTTCCGGTTTGAGTATGTAATGATGCAACATTGTTAATGATGAATTATTGCTATGTGACTTATAAGACAGTTCGTAACAATTCATCTTACAAGTCATATAGCAATAATTCACCATATTATTAATTTTAAAATATATTTTATTGACTATATATTAAATAGTTCTATTAACAATGATACACATTACTTTAATAATTTTATCAATCAAACATATTTATAAGTCTGAGGAGGACTCTATTCAGAGTCGAAACTGATTACATAGTCATTACATCATTATATGTATGTATAAGTAGAATTTAAGTAGATTTCTTTTTGTAATCATATTTTTTAATAAATTTGTATTCTTAGTCTAAAATTTAATATGTCAACATTTTCATAATTTTAATCTTAATTTGACTCTTACTTCGCCCTTTTATTGTTATTGATTATTATTTACAATATATAAAGAGTCCTTGTTATTTTTCAATTTAATATCCTTAATCTTAATATACAAACAAAATGTTTATGTTATGAGTTTGTAATATTAACAAGAAGTTTATATTAGTTTGTGAAAACAAGAAGTTTATTTGTAAAAATTTAGAAGCAAAATATATATTCTTTTTTTGTATTTGATTTTGACACAAACTTCTATACCCATATAATATAATAACATAGCTATACTCAGTTGGAAAAAATATGTTGAATTTGACATAAATCGCATGTCCCAAACGGACCACTTACTTTAACATACTTTTTTACATCAAATCAATAATTTTACATTTCATAATCATTATTAATTTCATTTAGCATAAGAGACATATATTAAATATACATATGAATGTGTTCATTATTTTTACACAAAAATTTTAACCGGCAGATTTTTTTACGAAAATACACAAATTTTCAAACTATGTAAGGCTGTATACTTTATGATAAACATATATATATGATAATTTCACATTTTGTGTAATATTAAATTTAAAATTTCTATTGAATGTAGGGTAACATTGATTAAAAAACAAATAAAAATTTACAAACTTTTAATATATATATAATATTAAACTGCTAACAGCGACTTGATAGGATTAAAGTCTGCAGAACAGTCATTTACAATTGAGAAAAATACATATATAATGACACATTCTTTGCGTATCATTTATTCTTTCTAAAAATTGTAAATGACTATCCTGGCTTTAATCCTGTCAAGTCGCTATTAACAGTGTAATATTATATATTAAAAGTTTGTTATAGATTTTGATTTATTTTTCAATATGACAATGGAAATTTAAAATTTAATATTACACAATCTTACATGAAAAATGTGAAATTAACATTTAAAAATACATTTTTTTGACAAATTTCCCATATAGTATGATCCAACAATGTAAAATTAATATGTAGAAATACAAAACGTATATTTACTGGGTGAAATTACATTTGATATGTAAATAATTCCATGTTCAATGAAACGTTTTACATACAAAATGTAATTTTTACATACAAAATGCAATCCTGTAAATACATATTCTACGTAAAATTAATATAAATTTGTAATTTTCCGTGTGGGCTGGAATATTACATGATTATGCTGGGTCGGAAAAAAACCCAGCATAATCATGTAATTTCACACAAATATTTTTTTCAGTGTACCTTCATAGCTGAATGAGTACCAAACCAGCAAACTTAACTTCTTCTTCTTCTAAATTTGAGTGGCCCAGGTTCCGGTGTAGCCAGATTATCGTGGCCAGTCGTACCAAAAAGAAATTATATGCGTCAAAAAATAAGTATGAAACCAAAGTGGATGATGCAATGCCCGCGAAAACGGCGTTGCTCGAACGGTCTCCGGGTGCCTGCATCTACTGCGTCGTCACATCGCAATAACGCGCGTCATAGGAGTCCTAGCCGTCAACACGTCGAACTAGCGAGACGAACTCAACCGCGGGCACCAATGTGATACAATACACAGTCGAAGTCGGCAACACTTCCAAAAATATATAAAATAGAAAGCACTCGATCCGAAACGCGTCCGCCGCGGCCGAGTAGTTCTTCGGAATCTTCGGATCGGAACTCCAGCAAACTAAAGCGGGGAGCACAGACTTTTGTATAAAGGTGCCTTTTCACGAACCACTGAAACTGGCCGTTCCAACGACAAAAAGGTCACGTGATAAAAATTGACGAATAGAAAGCGAATATGACGATTGCTTTTGTCAATTTTTATCACGTGATCTTTTTTGTCGCTAGAACGGCCAGTTTCAGCAGCTCGTGAAAAGGCACCTTAACGCATAAACTATATCCATAAAGAATTTGATTACGCCTGTTTCCACCAATGCAGATTAACTTTAATCTCGGTTTAACTTACTGTTAATCTTTTTCTAATTTTTAAAATTAGAAAAAGACGAAGAGCAAATTGAACCGAGATTAGAGTTAATCTGCATTGGTGGAAATGGGCATTAGTCCGAAAAGAAACGTATACGAAAGTGTAGGGAAATACTATAGTATACGTAACGTATACTGTAGTATTTCCCTAGACTTTAATATACGTTTCTTTTCAAGAATAGACCCCCAGATATTAAATATAAGAATTTTAATCTATCAGAACTGTGTACTGTGGAATGTGCGCTTTCTGACAGGTTAAAATTCTTATAATTAATATCTGTTCCTAATATTTCTCCTATTGTGAGTAGCCCTAACCCCTAACAGTGGGCGAATTCAAGACGACAAAAAGACTAGGTACGCTTGCCGAGCGATCGAGTATGATTGGTTGGATCTATAAGTAATAACCAATTATATTCAATCGCTCGGCAAGCGTACCTAGCCGCTTTGCCGTCTTGAACTCGCCCAGTGTAGTACCCGCGCACCACAGCGAAAATATAAAGGCGCCTTTAAGGTACTATTGCATAGGAGCATTAAAGGCAAAGAGATTATATAACTAGAATGGCAAAGCCATAGCAACTCCAATGTACGGAAAGGTTAAGCGATAGAAAGAGAAAACAAATAGGATGTCCCTATCTTTATCCTTGTTTAATGTGGGGAGTGACAGCGATTGAACAAGGGTGACGATAGGGACATCTCGTTTTCTGTCTCTATGCGCTCACGTAGTCTTAGCTGGCTGTTCTCCTCTAGTTATATAACCTCTTTGATTAAAGGCCGCAGCACACACTTTTAGTGCCAACTGCACACCAGCGCGATGTTCGTCGCGCGCGACACGCGATATCCAATGAGCATCTAACTTTAGAATGAGAACATCGGTAAAGCTGTACGCTTATTGGATATCGCGCGTCGCGCCTGACGAACATCGCGCTAGTGTGCAGCTGGCATAAGAGAATCAACAAATCAAAATCCTTTTTTTCCTCCCACTTGAAGGAAGAGAAGCGTTTTGATTGGATGATTCTCTTATGCGTCATGCATTAAGGTACCTTTACATGGCTTTTACGTGGGAGTGTCGAGCGTCGAGCGAGTATGCGCAGTGACATATGTATCAGCTTATGCTGTCGTACTATAGGTTTGTTTTCTGTTCCTGCACTGGGATTGCACTAGAACTATACTGAACTGAACTAGTGCAAGCTAGAACTGACGGGTGTAATAGTGCAGGCAAGGAATAGAAAACGTACTAGTGTAAGAAAAATGGCGTTTTAGTTCTGGCTTTGCTTTATTCCTGAAAAGAAACATATACGAAAAATAGTGTAGTATTTTCCTAGATTTTCGTAAACGTTTCTTTTCAAGAATAGACCTCCTGATGCAATCTTCTTTCTTTCTTTCTTGTGGGAATAAAATAATATAATAATAATAAATAATAATAATAATA
>NW_017279579.1:161668-181109 GCF_001594065.2 Cyphomyrmex costatus
TTTATATTTTCAATATATTTATAATACTTACTTAATTGTTGTTTTTATTTTATGAAAGACATATTGCAACGTTTTTTTTACATAAAAGTTTTTATAGAAAATATTTAATAATGTTAATATAAGTTAAATAATAATAAAAATAAAAATTGTAATTGATTCTACTTTAATTTTTACGAATTCATATATATTAATTTTTACAATTTATAAATTTAAAAAAATTTGCGGGAATGGATGATAAATGTCGGACCAATCACAAACCGGGGAGAAGGTGGCCAGACTCTTATTAGAGGGTCACTATAGAACTCTTGTTCCCTCCCCCCCCCTGGTATAAAGCGCCCGTGGTACGGTGGTAGGACACCCGTGTGGTTTTAGTGGGTAGACCCTTCGTCCGTTAGGTCGGAGGGAGAGTCCCACATAACTCCGTCCCTCTCCCCGGAGGGCGGAGTATGCGTAACGCATTTCCACACGTTAAAAAAAAAAAAGGAGCACCCACCCCCTTGGACAAGAAAGGACAGGCTATCAGGATAGATAAGAAGTTTTCTCTTAATCAAAAGGAGGAAATTAAAGAAAGTTTAGAGAGAAAGAAATCCTTCAGAGCTGGAGGACAGAGGAAGAGATACATTGAATCATCTTCTGATTCCGATCACATGGAAATAAGTGATCAAGAGAGTCGAAAGCCCAGATCGGGGAAAAAGACTAAGGTAGAGGAAACGGACAGCTCCGCTCTCCACCATGATCAAGATTGGCCCCCGGTAACATGGTGGAAATAGAAAGGTGACCCATTGCGCATAATGGCGGAAGCCCATGACTTCAACCAATCAGAAATTGAGCTCATTTGCGGCGGGACTATTCAAACGTGAAATAAAAAGAACGTAGCAGTTTATTGATTTTTATTAAATATTTATTAAGTATAAATGAAAATTATGTTTATTAATAAATGAAACCATAACAACAATAAAATGTAACCATAAAACAGCAAATAATTCTTTCTCTCTTTCTGTAATATCAGCTATGTAGATTACTTTCCAAAACGTTCCCTCCAAGCAAAATTTTACTCGAAATATATAATACACGTAAACATATTATATCGAGTAAAGTTTCCCTCGAAGGGAACGTTTTGAAAAGTAGTCTACATAACGAAAACTTATATAAGTTCTTTATTACACATATGTTTCGTTTTTTTATATTTTTTTTTTAAACAATTGTTTTCTTTTATAGAATTATTAATGCAGCGTAGGCGTATATATGTTCGCGTTCGTATAAAACAAGCAATTACCGTCTCTGGAAAAGAAACTTTTTTGCAGACTATTGCACTTAAATTGTCAAAAATTAAGCAATTTGAATTAAAGGTGTCGCCATGAAATTTAATGAATTCTTCGTTCATAATAATGGCTGCTGCTTGAAAATCTTTACTGGGATATATGCAATTTCCTCTAGATATATAGGATAATCAATCATTTCTAAACGGAAGACTCGCAGTAGGCACACCTAAGTCAGGATATTTGTGGCGAAACTTATGCGCGACGAATCCAGCCACATAAATTAATGCTTCTTTTTCTATCGTCTGCATGGATACAAATTTTTCAAATTCTTCTAACAATATTAAGTCATCTGCGCTTGGAGTGAAATGGGATAAATTATTTCCTAGAAATTCACAGAAAAATGAAAGGTTAGGATAATAATTACTGAAGGAATGCTGTATGAAGAAATCTTTTATGAATTAATATAAGCATTTAAAAAATTTACAATCTGATTTATTATATATAATCACTTATTCAATTTCATTTGTATAATCATTACTTCGTATAATTTCATTGACACTTCATTTAATTTCTTTTAATTTTATTTAGTTTTATTTCATTATAGATTTAAGATTGAAAGCACTCAATTGGAAAGCACTCATTCATATTCCTTCATTAAACCTTTGTACACACATTTTGCAATTGGGAACGCAACACGTAGACATATTGTATAATGGCTGTGTTCGGAAATGCACTGCCAGTGCTGGCAGTATTAAAAATTCGTTCGGTTATTAGTTGGCAGTATACTGTGATAGCGTCTAGTTACATTAATGACGTCATAAACATCAGCCATATTTGCACTGCGATCACTGTAGCTGAAAGCTGCAGTAGTCACAGTGTAAATATGGCGTCGCACATGCAAGATGTAGAACTGTTTGACGATGAAACAAATATAATATACACAATAAGTTTAAATAAAAAAAATGCACTTAAAGCGAAAAATGGTAAATAAAATATGTATACATATTACTTTGTGTGTATAATACTAATAGTAATAGTTTAATTATGTTCATTTATATTTATTAAGTATAATTAATTTATTTATATGTTTATATTTAAATGTGTATGTATATATACAGGAATATATGTGTATTCTTTGCAGATTTACAATATGCTGCTACATTATTAGCAGAAGCAAATTAACTATATTATCATCATTTATATCTCTAATAATTATAATATCATCTATAAAATCTCCACGTAATAGACATATATTATGCAGCACACAGCAAGCAATAATATATCTTGGAATTAAATCTGTTCGTTTCATATGGAGCTTATCAAGCAAACTGCGAAACCGTCCTTTCAACAAAGCAATAGCTCTTTCTATCATCATACGAGCTGAAGATAGGCTAGAATTATATGTAATTTGTGCTGCAGTTAGATGGCCATTATTTTTGTAAGGCACCATGACATGTTTCTGTAAAGAATATGCTGCATCACCAATTATATGGCTGTCTTGAGGAAAATAATCGTCTGTGCACATTTCTTGAATACCACTTAATCTAAATACACGCATATCGTGTACACATCCAGGTTGTCCTGCATAACAATGTATGAATTTTAATGTAAAATCACACACAATCTGAAAAATATACAAAAAAATTTACAAATTTGTATAAATTTAGTTATAATTATTTTTATATGAAATTATAAATTAGATATTTTACTTGTAATTGTATTGAGTGATAACCTTTTCGGTTAATATAACTTTCACCATGTTGTCTGGGTTCAGCAATTTTTATGTGTGTGCCATCGATGGCACCTATAACTTTTGGAAATTTATATTTATCTGCAACATGTATCCATGTATTTGTAGCTTCTTCTTCATTTGGCCACTTAATGAACTGAGGTGCTAGAGCATAAAGAGCTCTACAAACTTTTCTAATTATAAGCCATGCTGTTGCGCGTCCGACATTAAAACGATCACAAACAGATCTGTTATAAAATATATGTATTGTAAAAATCTATTATTTTACTACATTATATATTTACACATTATACATATATATATTTCATTATTTTTTATATTACAATTACCTGTATGAGTCTGGTGTTGCAAATGTCCATATTGCAATCAATAGTTGTATTTCTGGATGAATTGTAAAACGACCGGATCTATTTGATTGCCTTTCTAATCTAGGCGCAACTAAATTTAATAAATAATTAAATACATCACGTGACACTCTGCAATTAAATATATTATCTTTATAATAAATACTAATTAATTTAGATAAATCTTTATTTTCTAAGCATTAAAAAAATAATACAGGCCCGATTTTTCATTATCCGGTCAACTTGCGACTTAAACTTAACCTCACTTTATGATAATATAAAAATTGTAATTTTTTTAGTTATCATAGGTTCGGAATTCTATCATTTAAATTACATTAACTATTATTTAAATTACATACCGAAAATGACTTTTAAATTCAATATCTGAATATTCATATATTGTATTAATATAATTTCTAATTCTCGGTCGTCGATCAATCTTTGGAAAAAAGTCTCCGTCCGAAGAACTACTACTGTCACTACTAGTATCAATTATAGCCTCTACTATAGCTACACATATTGACATTTTTGTTTTCTTATCCATCGTAATATAATTATTTACAACAATCTCGCTAACAATTAACATCAGCGATTGCTGAAACTACTGCAGAAGCATTCGTTTATACACTGTAACATTTGTACTGGCAGCAAAGATTTAATTTTAGAATGACTATGGCAGTACACTGTAATGACGTCATTTTTGCAGTACTGCCAGTGAAAACCGAACACAGCCAATATATTCAATAACTAAACTAGTCGAGTCGCGACGTACGATACGACACAGCTGACTGTCGGCCATATTGAATTTCTGTAAATGAGCTCAAAATTTGATTGGCTGCCATTGCGCATCTCCCGGAATGGGTCACCTTTCTATTTCCACCATACCCGGTAATTGCTCCGGCGGTGGGTGGTCGTGTAAGAATACTGGACGATAAGATTCTACCGCATGAACAAAGGATCCCTGTGGAGAGTTTGGCACCGTACTTGGAACGGCGTAAATCCAAACACGAAGGAATAATAAAGGACAGAACAGCTAACAGGGAGAATACAATAGACTCCCAAAAAGGGACTGACATCAGGGAACTTGTAAGAGAGGTGATTAAAGAGGAACTCAAGATCTCCTCCAAAGTCAATAGACCAAGCTCTAGAAAGGACGATTCTTTGGTTAGTATGGCAACCCTAGACAAGGAAAGGAAATTAGTAAACGCGGATAGAGAAAGATCCAGATCAAGAAGAGAAACAGCGGTAATTAGAGATCGATCGGCTTCAAGGAAAGAGGACCTTCTAGACTGGAGGCTGACGGTCAATGGAGTAAGGTAGTGGGACGCAAGGCAGCCAAGACCCAACAGAAACAGAACGTTTCGACTCCTCCTCAGAAGCCGGGAGCGACTGTTAAAAAGAGGAAGCCTCCTAAGACAGCGGCTGTTCAGATATCCGTGGCCGAGGGTTGCAGTTATGCCGACACTGGCGAAGGAAAAGATCAAAATTGAGGATTTATGCATCACGGAGATGCGACCACGAAGGGCTAAGACTGGTGCCTTTATCATCGAGATCCCGACACGACAATACTCAGAAAGCTGACGAGCTAGCCATGAGGTTGCAGGAACTATAATAAGGCTTGGGAGATCTAACGAGTTAATTTAATTGATAAAATAATGATAAACGATCAAATTTTCCTTCTAGCGAGTCGATGTAGAAGAGACAAAGGAAAATCACGCGCTTGGCTTATCTTTGGGGGAGAGGTAATCACCCCGAAAGAATTCGTAACATAAACTAACGGTTCTGAAGTCCCCTTTCGAAACTCAAATTTAAAATGAAAAAGAATCTCTCAAGATTACAGAATCGCATCCCATGTTCAACTGTAATATACAATAAATATATATATATATATATATATATTTTATAAAGATTATAACTATAAAAGTATGAATATAAAATATTTCAGTGAGCAGAACATTACAATGACATATGTTTAGAAATTATTAAGTTAGGCCATTTGTTTTATGTTAATATAGCATAATTATTGTATAACAAAACAAAAATTACATTATCAAAATAATATTATCCTCACTGGAGTGTTCTACTTTAGAAAAGTACAAGTAGCGCAATCTCTTACAAACTAGGGGAAGTACGTTCGCTATTATTTTTACCGGCGGACGTACAGTAGTCATACTTATATCATTTTTACAACTTACTTTTACTATTTACAATCCTTATGGGTACTTCAAACACTCTTATCACCCTTAACAACGCAAACCTCTTTCTCATGACTATATTTACAATGAGTGCGCCCTAGAATTAAATACATGGGAAATGAAAATAGAATTAATACCTTTTCTACGAAAGATGATCTTCATGACATAATTCGCGTAATTAACGGTAAACTTTTCCGGAACTTACTTTTGTCCGAAATAAAAATCTGTGAACGCTATAGCGCTTCAAAATCGTTCATCTTTCGTGATAAATCAAAATCATAAAAAATGTTAAATATTCTCGAAAATGGTATGGCCGTCATCGTGAACGTTTTTTACCCTGCCTCCAGTGATCTTGTTCGCGGTTCTCGCGTTTTTTGGAAAACTAATTTTTTCTCAGTAAGCGAAGCTATTATCTACTTCAAACTTACAGGATACACTGGTCATTGAGAAGTGCGTATCGAGAGCCTATCGCCGTTCTTGACGAAATTAAACAAAAGGTGCGGATAGCTCTGTCTCGCGTATCCGAGCTCTGAGACTGACGCTCTTTAGAATCTATGCTTAAAAATTGTTCCCGCGTCAGGGAAAATTATCACAATGAAAATAAATTCAAACTTGTCACTAATATCATTTAACAGCTCTAATTGGCTGAATACTTAATCAATCTTAATATAACTTTACTCACATAATGTCCTGGCGTTACTTTTTCATAAAAAATTATCAAACTGTCGAAAATAAAATATTTAACTTAACCTATTTTTTTTACAGGTATTTAGAGCTATAGTATGCTCGCAATTAAGTCCCCTTTCGCATGGAAGACTTATATTAATATATAACCAGGAATAAAAGATATAAAATTGTTTTTATCAAATCTCTTTAATATTATATCAACATAGCTAAAACTCAATCCAAATAAAGTATCCTCAACGGATTAACAAAAATAAACTTGTACAACTTTGCATTTGTCAAAATAACATTATATAAATATATATCGAAAACCTTTCTCTGGCACTAACAGCAGTTACTTATTATACTTTGTTTTAAAACTAGGGGAAGATAAAATATTGAAGCTGTTCCAAATCTGGCAACATCTAGCTAGGACGGCTTTAAGGGATTGGAGGGCTCTTCGCCGGGCACGGCCGTCGTCTCCTCGTCTTGAGCGGCTGACTGGTCTTTTTCTGATCGTTGTGTTCCTCCGTCTTGGAGCTCGGATTGGCCATCTTTTAATGTAACCGTCTGACTGCCCTTAACATGTGAATCAAGCCTTTATAGACACGTCTGAATCATTAAATGACGCATCGCAACCATTTCCGAAATTTCGGAGACGGTTGCACCGGAACAGAAGCCAAATATAGATCATTAAAAGATTTTATAATTAACATTAAAAAATCTATTTGTTATAGTCTTACTTATGATAATTGAACAGATAACACTAATCAAAGTTACCTTGGCGTTACCATCCATTATGTAACAGAAGAAATCATCATGAAAACTGGTTACATTGGTATTTTTGTATGAAAATCACACTGCTGAATATCTTTCTGATTCTTTAAATAGAGTTATTGACGAATTTCATTTAGATCGTTTAAAGATTTCAGCAACTATTACAGACTGCGGAGCAAATATAAAACTTGCGGTTGAGAAAACAATTGGAAAACACAAAGAATTGTTTTGTTTTGCACATATTTTGTCCCATATTGTACCAGATGCTCTATCCAATATTTTTCATGCTCAAGAAATTATTAATAAAGTAAAGAACATTGTTACAGTTATAAGAAGAAGTGTTGTCGCATCCGATAGATTAAAAAGTTTGCAACTGCTTGACAGAAAAACCGAAGGAACAGTGTTAAAATTAATACAAGATGTACCTACTCGTTGGAATTCAACATTTTATATGTTAAATAGATTTCTTGAGCTTGAATAATATGTTTATCCGGCAATATCAAAGTGTAATAACCCTCCAGATATGTTAAAACGTGATGACATTCAGGTATTAAAAGATTTAGTATCGCTTATGAAACCGATTGAAAACGTTATTACTGAAATTAGTGGACAATCATATCCAACTTGCAACGTTATTATATCTTTAGTGTATTGTATGAAATGTATAATTCATGATAATAGACCTAGTACAGAGATAAGAATTGTATTCAAAGAAAATCTTCAATCAGCGATTGAAAATCGATGCAAAAATTTTGAAAATAATGAAATAATGAGCATTGCCACAATACTTGATCCTCGTTTTAAGAAACTACATTTTGAAAAAGCTTTAGCTGCAGGAACTACAGTATCAAGAATTGAATTGTTACTAAAAAAAAATACAACAAAAAAAACATTAACGAATTAAATATCGATCTCACTAACGAAAACTATGATGATATATGGAATATTCACGATTATTTGATACCAAAGAATAATAATAATTCAAATGAAGATTTAACCGAATTAAGACAATATTTGCGCCAAGCAGTCATTGAACGTAAAAAAGATCCTTTCCAATACTGGAAATCGGTAAAACATACTTTTCCATTGCTGTATGAGCTAGCAATAAAATATATCAGTATCCTTGGTACTTCAGTACCATCCGAAAGAATCTTTTCTCAAGCTGGTAATATAAAAACCAATGAACAAAGTAGATTAACTGGTGAACATCTAAATATGTTGTAATTTCTTAGTTCCCTTGCTTTCGAAGATTGGAAATTGGAATAAATTACTTCCCAGTAAAGTAAACAAAAAACCAGAGTTTTGGATTTGGTAATGGCTATACGAACCCATTCCATATCTATTTCAATCTCTTAGGGATTGAAATAGATAAAAATGGATCATATAATCATTGTCGAATCCAAATTCTGATTTTTTATTTATTAGATTCATTTTCAATATTTTATATTTTTTTAAATGCTTAATTATATTTTTATCTTATATAAATTATATCTTATATCTTACATGTGATATTACTTGTAATATGATATCGTATTGTACTTGATATTGTAATATTGTAATACTTAGTAATATATTATATTATACCTAAGTAACATATTGTATGTAATACTTAAGTATACTTATATTAGGCGCATTCAGCAGAAAAGAGCGCTATGAGAGCGCTCGCTGTTATTGGTGTATGCGCCCATTGTAACACGACGATATAACTTTTGTTAACATAAAAAGCGATAAAGTGCATTAATCTTAGCTTCTTATTGTTATTTTTGTTTACTTTCCCGATCACATTAAGATCTGTGGTCTTGTCGCACGATACATGAAATATTAGTCTAAAAGGGGTCTCAAAATCACAAAAAAACAAATAAATATCAATCAAATAAAAAATATTTTATTTGATTGATATTTATTTGCGTTTAAAGACCGAAGATATTTCGACGCGCAATTGGGGGGGAATTTTCAGATAGAGTTGCGTTTCAAGACCGACGATTGTTCGGCGCGCAAGTTGGGGGGAGGGTGGGAAGGGAATACATATACATATATCACTTTGAATAATATATTGCGAAGAATATTACTACGTCGACCCGCCATCAGAGGTCTATAGATATTCGCTAAGATTCTCGCAAGTGCTTTGATACGCGTATATCTGTATATATAGGGTGCGTTCCGAGTCGCGCATGAAGCGCGTAGACTGCATAGAAAGTCGTTCCGAGTTAACTATTGCGCGCTTCGAAAGCGCTTCGAGAGTACTTGAATTCCCCAGATTGTACTAACCGTACTGAATTCTTAGCACTCCACTCAGCGCATTGACTGCTTCTCTTTCGACCTGAGGCAGTTGATGCGTCTGATGCGTTCATGCGGTCTATGCGCATGATTTGTAATTCGGAACGAGCAACGAGTACCGGACAATACAACAATGAACGGACGAATATTTGCGATTTGCGATGGAACAGCGATTACAGCAATTGCATGATTTCCCGGTCTTATTAGAGGATAAAAATAAAGTATTAATTTTATTTTTAAATGAAGAGGATATGGCGAAAGTAAGCCAAGATAAAATTAATGGCATTATTCAACAAAAATTAAAAGGGCGAAGTAAGAGTCAGAAGTAAATTACATTTAAAATAATATTAAAATGTTAACATATTTACAATAGAAATATTACAAAAATTGCTTAACAATTGTTACGCGCAGCATGTTTTTAATTTTAACAATTGTTACGCGCAGCATGTTTTTAATTTTAAGTAACGGGCATAATGTTTTTAATTTTAAGCAATTTTTTGTAATATTTCTATTGTAAATATGTTAACATTTTTAAATTATTTTAAATGTAATTTACTTCTGACTTTTACTTCGCCCTTTTAATTTATGTTGAATACTTTCATCAAAATTAATGGCATATTATTTTACCTTGATTTATTTAATGTATAGATTAGACGTTATATTAATTAGGAATTACGCGATCGACGTAATCAATAATTTTTTCAACTCCAATTTGTTTTCCACGTGATTTATCTAGGTACTATTAATAGAAAAAATATTTTCTGCGTATCACTTAGAGATATGCCTTCGACTTCATTTTCACTATCGCTCGAGTCGGAACTGTCATCGGAACTTTCATCATTTTTCTTTAAAAGTATTAAAGAAGAAATTACAATTATTAGAAATTGTTTATTGACGTCTTGTATAGCGTCCATCTTGAACTCGCATAGCTCGCACAGGAAACCGGTCCGAATTCATAAGCGCTTCATGCGTGTTATGCGCGCATAGAAAAAACGGTACAATTTCAAAGTGTTGTGCATCAGTATTGCAGTCCACGCGCTTCATGCGCGACTCGGAACGCACCCATAGAATCTCGATTTAATAACTAAAACAGGCGTCTAAGGTAGGCTTCCATTACAATACCTTACTGATGAGTTCAGTATTGGAAGCCGGGACGAAACGCAAACATTACGTGATATTCTTCGCAATATATTAGAATTAATAGAATTAAAGATTTTAATGAATCTAAGGCTCGTAGCCTTATTCTCATATTAGTTTTAAATATTTTATTTTTAATTACGAGGTGTGTTAAAAAAATAACGGGAATTTTTAAATTTCGCGGGTTTGGAGAGTCCGACTGTCAAATATTTTTTTTTTTTATGTTGGTATACATGTCCCTGAAGAATGATGAAATGTTCAGCTGTATTCATTGTTTACTTTGTCTGTGGCAGCCGCTAAGGTTACACGTGTTTTTATGAGCTCGGCGATTTTCGTTTGTTAAGGTGGTTTGGAACACGATGCTAGTCAAAGTAATATCTTTTCATTTTTATATTTAAAAGAAGATAGGAATTGTTTTCACTAAAATAAAAGGGCCCGTTTTTAAATAATATTGCTTATTTCGAAACATGAATATTTGGGAATAATAGAAGTTTCAAGAAAAACGGTATTATTTTGATAAACGTAGCCTTTTCACAGTTCGAGATGTGGCAACCCCGCATGAACAGACGATGCGGAGAAATGATCGGTGCGCCGACTCCACAACAGTTGCAACGTTGCCACGTCCTCTGTATCGCTCACGGTGAGGAAGAATGTACAACCAACTACTATTTTTCAATTAATAATACTCTGCAACCGTACGGTTAATCACATCGTCTTTGAAGAATTACGATCCCTGAACACTGAAGTAATTTTGATTTGTTTTTGAACTAAATCCTTATTGTGCATCAACAATTATTAAAGAATATATTTCAAGTTGTCCGTTTTTCGGTCGCAGCGGCCATAAGCGCAATGCTAAATATGCAGAAAAACAGTGAACTTTGAAGAGGAATATCTCGAAAACTACACGGTAAAGGTCACTGAGCTTCAACAAAACTGTGTATTAATATATTATTTAATTTTTATGAAAATTTCAAAAGATTCTGTAACATTACTGATTTTGACCAAATCACCTTAAAAGAAATGGATCAAAGAATTTGTATCAAATTTTGCGTAAAAAATAAAATAAAGTGTAACAAAGTGTGTGAAATGTTAACAAAGGCCTATGGTGAGTCTGCTATGAGTAAAACAAGAGTTTACGATTGGTATAAGCGTTTCCAAGGTGGCCGTGAAGACGTTGAAAATGACGAACGCCCAGGACGCCCCAGTACATCAACAACTGATGAAAACGTGGAAAAAGTGAAAGAAAAGGTTATGAACGATCGCCGAATCATAATCAGAGAAGTCGCTGATGATGTTGGCATATCGATTGGCTCATGCCATGAAATTTTTTCGAATGTTTTGGGTATGAAACGCGTGGCAGCAAAATTTGTTCCAAAGTTGAATTTTGAACAAAAACAGCGGCGAATGGAAGTTGCTCAGGAGTCACTAAATGAAGTCAACGACGATGCAGAATTACTGAAACGTGTTATAACAGGTGACGAAACATGGGTTTACGAATATGACGTCGAAACTAAGGCTCAATCGTCCCAGTGGAGACATTCTGGCTCACCAAGACCGAAAAAGGCTCGACAAGTGCGGTCGAACGTGAAGATTATGCTCACTGTGTTCTTCGATTTTAATGGCATAGTGCATCATGAATTCTTGCCACGAGGTCAAACGGTCAATAAGAAGTACTACTTACAAGTTCAACGCCATTTGCGTGAAGCAATCCGACAAAAACGCCCGAATTTGTGGAAAAACAATTCATGGCTTTTGCACCACGATAATGCACCTGCTCACACTTCATTGCTTGTTCGTGAATTTTTGGCCAACAACAATACTGTAATAATGCCCCAGCCTCCATATTCGCCACACATGGCTCCGTGTGACTTTTTCTTATTTCCAAAAATAAAGAGAACCTTAAAGGGCCGTCGTTTTACAAGCATAGATGACATTAAAAGCGCATCGCTGAAAGAGTTAAAAGCTATCCCAAAGATCGAGTTTGAGAAGTGTTTCGAGAATTGGAAGAAGCGCTGGCACAAGTGCATAATATCTAATGGAGACTATTTTGAAGGCGACAACATTAATGTAGACGAATAAATAAATTTTTTTTTCAAAAAACGCAAATTTCCGTTATTTTTTGAACACACCTCGTACATGGTTCAAAAAATTTTATCGGAAAGATTCGCAAAAAGTGACTATTTCGGATAAAAAATTTTCAAATTTTTAAATTAAAACTTTAAATTTAATGTGGGGGTTTCTTAGTTAACACTTTGAACTAATAACAAAAAAAATATTACGGTATAAATCGCTCAAAAAAGTATAATTACTTTAACTATCGAAAATCGACATTTTTGAAAAATTATATCTACATATCATAATTTTACAATTAATAGATCAAATATCATTATTTAAACAATGTAAAATGGTAAATAAAACGTAATATAGCCCGAAAGTTAATTTAGGGTGCCGTCACATACGACGTAACTTGTGTAAGCGGATCCGTGATCGCTCGCTGCTATTGGTATATTCTTTTAGATCATCCAATAGCAGCGAGCGCTCACGGATCCGCTCCGCAACAGTTGAGTCTACTGAACGCGACCATTTATGCAGTTACGCAAATTGTATGGATATACCTTAAGGGCGGGTTCACACCTTAACGGAAAAGCGGAAAGCGGAAAAGCAGTAGCCATTCAGAACTTGCGTTGATAGTCAACTTTCTGTTAGTTCTATACTACTTACTACCAACGCAGATTCTGATTGGCTACTGCTTTTCCGCAATCCGCTTTTTCGTCAAGGTGTGAACCCGCCCTTAGGGTGCTGTCCCATGATAGGGAAATTACACAGGAATGGAACAGTGAGACCAATCAGATCTCTGCAATCATTACTCTACTTTCCTTTCTGCGATTGTGATTGGTCTCACTGTTCCGTTCCGGTGTAATTTCCGTATCATGGGACAGCACTCTGAGGCCGGGTTCACACTTTAACAAAAAAGCGGAAAGCGGAAAAGCAGTTAGGGCTGCCGCACACACCTTCCGTAACAGTAACCATAAGGGTGCAAACCCATGCAGCGGAATAGCGGAACGCGGAACGAGAGCGGAACCAATCACGAGCGTTCCGCAGTTTTCATTACGCGATTTTGAATCCCTTTAGCGGAATAGCTTTTGCGAACTGCAAAGTTGCGTAATATACGCACACATCTGTGGATAGGCCATAAGTTATGTCACGTGCTGTGTGTATCTTAACCTAAAAAGGTAGTACAACAAGAATATACGCAAAATAATAAGGTTCCAAAGAAATATAAATAATATAAAATTATCACAATTAGTAAGTACACAATTAATATAAATTAATATGAATTATAGTAATATGCAGTAATATTTATAAATGAATAATGTGTTTTTTATAGTAATTATTCAGAAGAGGTGTGCTTCATCTCTGATTTTAATAAAATTAATTTTATTTGCATCGTGTTTTTGCATAAAACTAAAGTAACTGGGAGAAAAAAAATTGTCACTCTGCTCTGCGAACCGAGATATTAAGCGTTGAAGTTAATAACTTTTTAGATTAACAAATCTATTGTGCAATCGTATTCATATGTCATGTCACGAGTGCTAAATTGCACAAGTGACAATTGCGCCATAACTGAGAAATAATGAAGACGAGAAATAAGAATAATATAAATGAATCGCGAACGCAACTCGATTGCGCGATCACGCCCTCGACCGATTACCGGAACGCGCGGCGAGAAGTGCCGAATATGAAGGTCGCAGACCTCAATAATTCAAATAAATATGAGAAGACCGAAGCAGAGTGGAGTCAGTAATTTTAACAAGTTGTAGCGCGTCACTCTGCTCGAATACGATCTTAAAGTTATATCGCGACACGCGTAGTGTAAGTGATTTATGTGAAATAAATACTTGTGAATAAGTGTGATTATTTAATAAAGTTTATTTGAAATTGTTAAAAATAATATAAAAGAAAAGTGATTGTTAATTTATTGGCTGCTCCCGAATCCTTGGTGGATCCCGAATCCCGTGTCGCAAATAGCGGCACAACAAATTGGTGGCAGCGGTGTGATCCACACAGCTGACTCCAGGACCCGAGAGCAGCGACGACGGCAGCAATCAGCCTGCAAATAAGGTGTACCAAATAAATAGGCGAAGGAGCGACCCAAGGAGGCAACGCAGAAGCCAGCACACAAAAAACAAAAGCGAGCACTCGGTATAGCAGCCGACGACCAGGACGCAGATAGCAGCATAACCCGAGAGGCGACCTATCGCAAGCGTGACTCAACAGCTTCGAGCAACGACTACAAGCGACATGCGATTAGCAGCGTTAATGTAAGTCCGAAAAATTATATTATATCGCCAGTGTAATCGAACTAATGTTCGAAGGCGAAAATAACAGCGATAGTCCTAACGCACCGACCGCGAGGATACTAAGTGAGCCCGTACCAAGACGGCCACACGTTAGTCAGATAAGTCCCGTGCATATAATCGGAGAAGCTTTACGCGATATACGTGACAACGCGCGCCGTGTCTTGGACACTCAATACTCGAGCGATAGCGCGTCGGATTCGGAACAACCTCCGAACCTCGTTATACAGCGTGTATTCCCATTCGAGGAAGTCGACCAAAGCTTATTAGGGAACGATAGGCGCGAGCAACGAGAGCCCTCGTTGTTATCATTTGAAAGCGATTTATTCGTACCCACTCTAGCTAATTCCGCCCCTAGCGTAATGGCAACGCATCCGCCTCAGACGCCGCGTGGAGACGGTAACGCCGGGAATAACCCGCCGATAGCCAACGCGGAAATAGACGCGGAAATAGGACGTTTAAGGGGAACTGTCGAACCGCCAATAAGAAATAGACAGGACGAAATTCTGGACCGTTTAATAGTAGTAATTAACGGACTACAAGACAGGATGGACAGAATGGAAATTAATAGTAACGTGCGCGAAAATTTTCGACTCACCGGACCTAACGACAGGCCAGAATCGTTAAACGCCACGTACGGAAGAACGCAAAACGACGTAAGAGAATTGATAAACCGGCCGACGGGATATCTACATTTGAAGGACGCTCGTAGACTGATACCCGAAGTCGACGGATCTCAACGTCATAAGACGCAGGAATTTATAAGCGCCAGTACTTACGCGATGGAAAAAATCGACCTCGCGGAACGTTCAGCCTTGCTCGAGGAAATATTAAATACAAAATTGAAAGGAAAACTCTTACTGGATTTTCAAATCAGAAGTATACAAGATTTTGAACAATTACGGCGAGAAATAGAGATAAACTATTTGGGAAGACGCGGAACATCGCATCTCCAATTAGAGTTTAACGCTTTAAAACAAAAAACGAGTGAAAGCGCGCACACATAAGGACGATGCGTAGATCAATTAGCGATGGAATTATATGAATCGTTAATAGAAAAAGAAATCCTACAAATGAACAGAAACGAGCGATCCTAGAGACAATTCAGGATCAAGCACTATTAAATTTCGAATTAGGATTGCGCGAGGACATCAAAATGATAGTCCGATCGCAAAAATATGCTACTCTGCAAGAGGCTATTAACGCCGCGAGAGCGGAAGAAAAAATTAAAGGCCCTTCCTTAAAACGCCATTTAATAATCAAAATAAAAGCGGACCGAATCAAAATAAAATTATACAGTGCCAAAAATGCGGAAAAGCAGGGCACTACGGTCAAAATTGTCGGACGAGCCGTTATGCAAATAAATTTACTTTGCCTCGTGCTGAAAAGCCAGCAGGAATAAATACCGTCGAGAAATTTTGCACCTATTGTAAAAAGGCGGGACATAATCGAAACGAATGTTGGATACTTAACGGACGACCCGATAGAGATACCCGACAACGCGCGAGATGCGAAACGGATAATAAAACAAAGCGAGTAAACACCGCAGTAAAAGCGAGAGAACCGAGAAGGAGCAAGCGAAATAGCGATAGCGAGGAAGCATCATATGCTAGCAGCGAAGAAGAAGAGAGAACGAAGACGCGGAAAAGGCGAGCGGCAATTGAGCATCAGATTACGCAAGTAACTGGAAATCGTGCGAATATCGGTCTCAGATTAGTAACTTTGCCGATAAAAGAAATGAAAAAGGGACGCATAAATCTCTTATTAGATACCGGAGCCACCCTAACACTAATCAAAGTAGGGAATTTGAAAGGCGAAACGCTCATAACTGAAAAGCCAATGGCTCTCACCGGAGTGACGGGCCATCAAATTAAAACTATTGGTAAAATAAAGGCGACTGTAATAATAGGAAATAAAGAAATACGCCACACCATGCACGTAGTGAAGGATGATTTTCCTATCGATTACGCAGGAATACTTGGTATGGATTTCCTGCAGAAACATAAAATTAAGAGCGATCAAAAAAGCTATCTTCAAGTCGATGGAGTAACACTGAAACTCCATCCCTATAAAAAACTAACGCTAACTCCTCGTAGCGAGACCATAATCCAAGCGGTAACAGATAAAAATCGCATTGGAATAGTAAAATCAGAAGAAATGCGACCAGGAGTATTTATTGGCAATTGCCTGGTAGCACCTGAAGAATATGCTTGCCCAATAAGTATGCTAAATACAACGGGAGAGACAGTAGAAATAATAACACCGCTCGTGACAATAGATGAATTGCGGGCAAATGACCGCGAGAACATACTCACCCTAAGTACGGCATGTAATAAGAGCGACTCACCAATACTAACACGCCGCGAGCGTATACGAGCGCAGATAGGAACCGAGCAATCAAGAAGAAAAGAAGACCATTGAGCGATTATGCGAAGAGTTCTGCGATATCTTTCATTTAGATGGAGATATGCTGACACACACGTCCACTGTGGAGCATGAAATAAATATCCGCACAAATAGCGCACCTGTAAATGTGCGACCTTATAGATTACCAGAAAAACATAAGGAAGAGGTAAATCGACAAATAGAAAAAATGCTAAAAGAAGATATTATCCGACCTAGCGCGAGTCAGTGGAACGCGCCACTACTGGTCGTTCCAAAGAAAGGCGACACGACAGAGAAGCCGAAATTGAGAATCGTGATAGATTTTCGAAAACTTAACGAGCTAACGATAGGCGACTCTTTCCCTCTGCCGAATATAAATGATATTCTAGATCAATTAGGAAACGCGAAATATTTTTCTACATTAGATCTTGCCTCGGGATATCATCAAATTCCCATGAGCAAGGAACACAAAAATAAAACAGCGTTTTCCACTTCGCATGGGCACTACGAGTTTAATAGAATACCCTTCGGGTTAAGGAATGCACCCGCAACTTTTCAAAGATTAATGAACGCGATATTAGCCGGAATCCAAGGCTTAAGATGCCTCGTATATTTGGACGACATCGTCGTCTACGGATCAAATTTGGAAGAACATAATAAACGCCTGATTGAAGTAATGCAGCGTTTACGAAAACATAATCTAAAATTACAGCCCGACAAGTGCAATTTCCTTAGAAAGGAAGTAATTTATCTAGGTCATATAATTACTGAAAATGGAATACGACCAGATCCAAGCAAATTAAGTGCTGTAAACAATTTTCCTATACCAAGAAAAATCAAGGATGTGCAATCATTTATCGGATTGGCCGGATATTACCGGAAATTCATTGAAGAATTTAAAACGCGTTCGAATTATTAAAGGCAAAACTCACGTAGGCAAAAAGCACCCGTACTAAGTTACCCGGATTTCTCTCGTGAATTCTTAGTAACGACCGACGCATCAGATCATGCAATCGGAGCCGTATTATCAAAGGTCCCGTATAGGCAGAGACCGATTGCTTATGCTAGTAGAATTTTGAATAAAGCCGAACAAAACTATAGCACGACCGAAAAGGAACTATTAGCTATAATATGGGCCGTGAAACATTTTCGACCATATTTATATGGCACAACATTTACCATTGTGACAGACCACAGACCATTAATCTGGCTATTCAATGTCACGGATTCAGGTTCTAGATTAATTAGATGGCGACTAAAATTAGCGGAGTACGATTATAAAATCGTACACAAAAAAGGCAAATGCAATACAAATGCCGATGCATTAAGCAGAAATCCAGTTACGGAAGACCCACAAGTCAATTTCATCCATCCGGAGGAAGAAGGACGGCAAGAAGAAGAAGAAGAAGAGGAAGAAACAATTAAAGAATATACGGCTGAGGAGAGACGCCGCATACTATACGAGTATCACGACGCTCCATTAGGGGAGCATCAGGGGGTCGCGCGGACACTGAACCGTATCCGATTACTACATAACTGGAGAGGCATTACTCGAGACGTCGAAGAATACATAAGCAAATGTGAATATTGCCAAAAGAACAAATTAAGTAAAAAGACGAAGATGCCATTAGTAATTACAGACACGCCTACGAAACCGTTTGAAAAATGTGCATTAGATATCGTAGGGCCATTAACTGTCACAACCAATGGGAATAAATATATCCTGACCTTCCAGGACAACTTAACTAAATTCAGTAAAGCTATTCCTATAGATAATCAAGAAGCGGCTACCGTCGCGAAAGCATTCGTGACCAAAATAATAGTAGAACACGGTACGCCAGATAAAATCCTTACCGATCAAGGTACTAACTTTACTAGCGAGATGTTTAAGAATACTTGCAAATTATTGAAAATAGAAAAGATACAAACGACAGCCTATCATCCGGAGAGTAACGGAGCCTTAGAGCGCTCACACAGAACGTTAGCCGAATATCTCCGACATTATGTTAACGAAGAACAGAGCGACTGGGACGAGTGGCTACCCTACGCAATGTTCGCCTATAATACTACTCCTCATACGGCAACGGGTTTCACGCCGTTTGAATTAATGTACGGCTACCCGATGAGAACATGTATGTAGTATCCACGTGGAATCTACGTGTTTTATGTGGACTACGTGGATTAAAAATTTCTTCACATAATATCCACGTGGATTCTACGTAGACACTTTCATATAGATTTCAATACGTATAATCCACGTGGATTGTATAGAGTAAAAATCGATGTTAATTTA
>NW_017279580.1:0-370 GCF_001594065.2 Cyphomyrmex costatus
GAACTTTTCTTAAGTTCCACCTTATTCCTTGTCTATGAATCTAAACGACATCTTAAGATCGAAGTTAAGGCGATCTTAAATATAAGAAACGACTATGAATACCGCCCTAAGTGTGCTTGAAATCCACAGACACGGTCATCGAGGGGGATAGCCAATCGCGTGGCTGCTTTATGCTTGTGTGCGTGACATCTTTGATTGTGTGTGTGTGATTTAGAAAGCAAAACGCGGTTTTTTCAAGGTCACGCGCCTGTGGTGGGGGGCGTCGGTCGGTTGCCACGGGAACGCTGTCGTTGCGCTCGACGCTGACGGCGGAGCGAGGTTAGGGCGCGCGCTCGACGCTGACGGCGGAGCGAGGTTAGGGCTCACCCTT
>NW_017279581.1:0-472 GCF_001594065.2 Cyphomyrmex costatus
ATACTTTTCGGAATCATGTACTAGAGCCCAGTTAGCGATCTAGTGTTATATAAATATCTATGTCAAGAATACGCTTAGTTAACTCTTGGGTGCATTTTTGCTATAATATTATACGTAAAGTAAACTATAGCCTAGAATTATGTAGGTGTGATTCCTGAACACAGCCCTGTTTTAAATCGTTGCCTTTTGTTTTCAGACCTTTTCTCTCAATTTATGAAGATTAGGAATATAAATATACAGGCTGTTTACAAAAAAGTATTCAGGATTTATATGGTAAGATAGTACCTACATACTATTGTAAGTCAGAAAGTCTTATAGATCAAAAATTGAATTGTTTTTCAGATATAAACAATTTTATACGTTAATATTGACATCAACAATTGTATTGTATGGACAATGCAAGAGATTACCTTATTGGACCTGTAATTTTCCTAAATAGGCTGTCAGGTGCTATTTTAATACTAACATACAA
>NW_017279583.1:0-805 GCF_001594065.2 Cyphomyrmex costatus
CTCAAAACCGGAATTTCAAACAAAAATTAGAAATTTGACTAATAAAAGATTAAAGGCTTTTAAGGCTCCTGAATACTCAGCCAAGAACTCCGTGTTGGGTAGCGACACCGAATCAGTCGGTAGCTAGCAAAACTGGTAGTATGCTACTAGTTATACACACAATTGCAAGTTCATGTCCGTGTGCTCATTTTCGGGTAGAAGGGGAGCGCACAGACATGGGTTCATGCTTGTGTGTGTGTATAGCGCCTCGCCATGGTAAAAGTCTGAACTAATAGGCGTGAAAAAGTGATGTTTTGACGACAAATTTTTTCTTGCGTGCCATTTTGTCAATATTTGCTTATTTGTGAAAATGTGACTTCCCTCGTACTCGTGAAAGTCCTAAAAATTGGTGAAAACTGCAGTTATCGTGAAATTTTATACGTAAAAGCGTATATTTCACTCGTTTCATCAGCTGTCAAAATGTGTGATTCTATTCTACCCGAGTATAGGCTCACTTTACGTGTCTTTTACGACCATTTACTGACTATCAGAGGAGGAAAGGACAGTTTCCGCCAATTTTCACAAGTGTTTTTGAGCGATCTCGCCTTTTAAATTTATCCAAATTGTCTTCATTAAAAAATGGGACGCAAGAAAAATTAATGTATTTTTCTCGCCTATGACGTCGCAATTCCAACATGGCGGTCGCCGGTATTCAGGAGCCTTAAGGGGATGCTGGACCTACGAAATTGTGGGTACTTTACATTTCTATGAAAATCTCCGAAACGACTGAACGGAATGAGAAATCCTTTTACAGGATTAATATAGA
>NW_017279584.1:0-703 GCF_001594065.2 Cyphomyrmex costatus
CATTTGTGTGAAATTTTTAATTCGCGTCGTGGAACTTCACAAATTTCATAAATTTTTCACTTTCGTTGAAAAATTTGAAATTAGATGCATCTTCAATTATCTTTGTACAATAAATATTTGCAAGATTTCTAAAGTACCGATTTGAAAAGTACAGATTTCACCCTTTAAATGTTTTTTTAAAACTCTATACGATGATTTTTCACAAAGTTATTCCATCTTGACATTTACCTATTTTTACAGAATAAAACTTATTATGCGTTAATTGTTAACAAGTGTATATTCAGCATGGCTAAATTTAGAGTCAAACGGTTTTTGGGGTGCATATGAATCAATTTTTCGGAAGTGTTCGTTAAACATTTAAAAATAATTCTACAACATATTTGTTTGTGTAATATGCTGCTATTATGTCTCGTTTATTATATATATATATGCCTGAAACAGCGAGTTATAAAATACTTATATCTCAAGTCGAATTTGTTTAATTTTCGACAAATATCCTTTAGAAATTTTATTCTGACAAAATTGTTGCATTATGGCAAATCATTCCAGCGCAATTATTATTAAATCGTTTGTCAGCTCATGTGATACCATTATCGTATAATATTTTCACAATGTGAAAACCTATAAAGGTATTATATTATAATATATTGTGACGTGACATTTTGTCAGTCACCCAGAAAAACGGCATAACGCGAGATCCTGG
>NW_017279586.1:0-397 GCF_001594065.2 Cyphomyrmex costatus
CTCGACGAATTGCTGACCGAGGAACGCTTCCCAGCCTGGCTGGACTGGCTGCGTGCCAAGGTGATCGCCGCAGCGACTCCGTACCTGTCCGAGGATTTCGTCGCGGCGAACTTCGAGTTCTACGGCAAGACGCTGCAAGGTACGGCCGAACAACGCCCCCGGTGGAAACGAGGCGTGTCGTTCGTTGAGGGCGCGATAGGCGAAGCAGGTCGGCAAGATCTACGTCAGCACCGAATATCGCGAATCGGCCCGCGATCGGATGGATGAACTCATCACCAATCTGATCGCCGCGTACCGTGAAAGCATTGAGTCGTTGATCTGGATGGGCGCCGACACCAAGCGCAAAGCGCTGGAAAAGCTTGAGCAATTCACACCGAAAGTCGGGCACCCAGCCGAG
>NW_017279587.1:0-388 GCF_001594065.2 Cyphomyrmex costatus
CACATAATATTTGTGTATAGCTAAGAAAGTGCTAATAACAGAATTATTAGCAAATATTAAAGTGGAGAATCAAAAATAGAAATAAATGAAAGAAAAATGTATACATACCTCTGAGATCGATTTCTTTTTTAACATCTTTCAAGCCTTTGCAATAAATTTTGTCTATTTATTCCACGATAACGAAGAGAATTTTAGGTTCAAAAGTGAAATAACGACATGGCATCGTGGCGCGTGAAACTTTCAAATGACTATCGACAAAGGACGTGTTCAGCGGAAACACTATATAATACATTATATAATACATTTTTTAACTGTTATTCGCATTCCAATGAGAAAGTTTTAGTGAATGTCCGTATACATTGTTAATAATGGTATCATGTAACACTTT
>NW_017279589.1:0-24334 GCF_001594065.2 Cyphomyrmex costatus
GATGGCTGACCCCCCTCTACTGACTTCATTATTAAATACTTTGCTCCGTCCTTCAAGTCCGTGGGCTGTTAGCTGTATTTACACGGTCTTTTGGCGTGTGTATACGACGACCAGCGGCCAGGAACTCCCGGCGGAGATGAAGAACTCTTCACCCCCGGTCGAATGCTGGTCAGTCGTGATGCAGTGAGATTCAGTGGCCGGCCTATACGACTGTCGAGAATTCTCGACAGAGGCAGAGTACGCTCTGCCCCTTTTTCTTGTCGTTCGGTGCCTTGTGGCTCTTGCTCGTCTGCCGAGAACTCTCAGCGGAGTCGGAGAACTCTCCAACCCCGGTTGCCACGGACTCGCAAGGCTTTTAGGAATTCGGAGTTTCGGACGGATTCGTGTCAGGAACAGGATGAACATTTTTCGCTCTTATGCCCGTTTCTACCAACGCGGTTTAAAAAGTTAATCCCTAGTGACACTCGGTTAACCAAAGTTTACTAGAATATTGGTTTCTACCAATAATTTATTTAAGTTTAAACTTCTGTAAACTGAGTTCTATTTAAACGGCCAATTTTGACCGTTTAAGCTTCTTAAACTCCGATTGAAAATGTAACTAGCCTACTGAAAGTAGTTCTTAACCTAAATTTCTTTAAACACATGCGACAAGTAAGGTTAAAGTTATTGAAAATATAAAAAGAAAGAAATTTATACTAAAAATACAAGGCTATGAACTAGATTTTATTAAAAAACATGGCAGATTTGTTTAATTTTTTTACTGTCATCATCTGATGATGAAGATTATCGAGAACCAAATCGTAGAAGAAGAAAAAGATTTAAACAGCGCATAAATTATATTGAACAATTAGACGACATGGAATTTAAAATGCGGCTTAGATTAAACAAACAGTCAGTTCGATTAATATTGGAAGAAATAAGAGAAGAGTTGGAGTTTTTTTTATGACAGAAAGAGTTGGAGTTTTTTTTCGACATTTGGCCGAAGATCTACTATTAAATGCGATTTCTATAGTTTTCCAACATTTGTCTTTGTCTTTTGAGGTTACTGCATCAGATTTTTTATTTTCTATGATATCCTTGTACTGTAAAACCAAATTGGTTAAAATCATTTTTTCCGCTTCCGAAAAATTGTCGGCACGTTTGCGTTAGTTAGAGCAGGCACTGAACCAATCAGCATTTAGTATTCTTGAGTTTCCTACAGTTATATCACATGGGTTATAAGTTTAGTTAAACTTACAAGATTCGATGCTGGTAGAAACCAATCGGTGCTGCTAACTCTCTAATCTAAAGTTTTCTGTTAACCAAAGTTTTAATAACCTACGGTTTAAACCGAAGTTGGTAGAAACGGGCATTACTGCCGAGTTTTAACGCTCGTCAAAACGCCTCGTTCGCGAGGCTTCGCTTTTGCTCGGTCTTTCCCGCCGCTCGGTACTCGCGGTGTGCGTGATTCTGAGCGGTGGGAGTTCGCGAGAGCCGATCTATTTTCGCCTCGTTCGGCGATGCTCAGTGCGGCGCGGCTGTTACTGCCACCGTGTACCTGTGAATTATGTTTTCAAATTTATCGAGCGCTTATGCGCCCTCATCGCTGCATCGCGTTGGCGATGCAGCGGCGTCCGGCCGGGTGTTCTGGCTAGGACGATGGGGTGCATCGTTACAAGGTTCAAGAATTGTGTATGAATAGCTTGAATCATGAATCCGGCAAGCTATTCTTAAACTACGTTCAACTGAAGCGTGGTTTGAGAAGCGTGATTTGAGAAGCGTTTTTAATATGAAAGATTGACTTGAATCTAGCTCAAATCGGATTCTTAGGTTGAATCACGACTATGAATACTTAAGCCCGTATTCATAGTCGTAGATCGATCTACGATTGATCTTCATTTCAGGCGAGTTAGGTTTGAACCAAAGTTCACGTCTCACGCCATAGTTAATATCATAAACATTTCTTGAAAGTGACTTGTGTAAATCGCGTTTTAACCAAAACTTGGTTTTATCACTTATCCGAACTACGAAATGAACCTCAATTTATGATTGAGACGGGATTTAACTGAGGATCATATTCACTCGTAAATTTATTACAAAATTTACGAAATGAAATTAAAGAAAAAAATAAAATAAAAACAATGAAATTTAAAAATGAAATTTATATTACGGGATAAATGAGAATATAATATATATAGTATATGGGAATTCCATCCCAAGTGTGCCACTCGAAAACTTTTGGATTTTTGATTTGGCTGAAATTTTGTTATATTATATAGTACTCATCGCAAGAAGCTACCATAATGTTTTTCGAATTTTTTTATCAACATAGTCATGAGATATGAATTTTTTCAAAATTCGCAATTTTCAAGTGCCTATAACTTTGCGAAAAATAATCCAAATAAAACGTTTTTTTTTTTAATTATACTTTTTTCTCTAGTTTTCTTGCATGCAGAAGTGTAGTCGTACTCTTACAAATAAAATTGGACAATAATAACAATTTATAAAAATGAAAAATTATATTGTAAAAAAATTTATAATAAGAAAACGATAATTTTAGTATAAAAGTAATATCAATCACGGAAACACTTTTTTTAAAATATAAAAAAATAAGTTATTATTCATTGAGAATAAACCGAAAATTATAATATATCAAAATTTCAGCCAAATCAAAAATCCAAAAGTAGCAAAAGTTTTCGAGTGGTACACTTGAGATGAAATGTCCCATATATAATATATATTTATTACAGAATAAAATTTATTACGGTGTCTTTATTAAATCGATATCTTTTTTTTAAATTAGATATCTTTTTTATCGATATCTTTTTTTATTTGGATTTATCATATATATATATTTATTACAGAATAAAATTTAAAATGTGATCCACAAATTCGTAAAAATCTTCGTCGATTTCAAAATCTATTCATTTTCTTATTGTTATGAAAAATCACCAACAAGAGGTTAAATCGCTCTTAAGACAACGATAGAGATGTTTTGACAGAACCGCGATATGAACGATTCAAATCACGATCAAAACATAAATTCTTAATAAAATTATATAAACTAGTTATGGACTTCTCTTATGTTAAGGGAATTTCTGACAGTTTCAGAAGCATTGTCAATGGAACAAATGACAGAATTGCATTCTTTAGTTTCAATAAATTAAATAATTTTATTAGAGTTCAGAAAAACCCCCTTCCACATACAATGAAAAAGAACATTGTATACGAAATTCAATGTAGTGATTGTGATGCTACTTATGTTGGTCAGACAAAGAGAATGTTAAAAACGAGAGTAAACGAACACTGTAGTCATATACGGAGAAATACATCCTCCAGATCTGTTATTACTGACCACAGGTTGCAGCATAATCATGATTTTGAATGGAATAATGTGAAAATTATGGATAGTGAGAATTTTTACCATAAGCGATTGATATCGGAAATGCTTTATATTAAATCTCAAAATAATGGTCTGAATTTAAAAACTGACACAGAAGGTATTGATCAGGCATACGCGGATATTTTAGATAAATTGTCAACATCAATTTGACCGAATGCCTTCTCTTTTTGTTGTCGTTTAATTTAACGGTTCCTCATTATATCGTCTTTTACTGTTGAATACGGATATATATGTATTACAATCAGTCTTTCTAGTATGATTAAATTGTGAATTTAATTATGAAATAATGTTTTTGTCTACCAATAGAGGTGAGTGTTTAAGGATTTTAGTAACTTTTTGTAATGTAATAATTTGATTCTAATAGAATTTTTGTTGTCAACGGTCTGTTTCACAGACATATTTCTGATTTTTCATTACACAACTCCACATCCATTATCTACGATGAATTTACCTCTAGTTGGTGCACAGGAACATTTTGTCGTTTAACAAAAATTGATTCTACTACTTGCATTCTAACTCGGAGTAAATGGAGTAATGGTTTATTATTATTTCGTCGCTGAAGATGGTCTAAATTGCAGACCGAAACGTTCGATGGGACATCTTAATGTTATTTTGTAAGATTATTAAAATTTTTTCGCATTGTTAACTGCGTTTGACTCTTTATAGCCTTTAATTTATGTTTGTTTATTTGTTTTTAAAACATAAATTACTTCTATGAATGAAGAAATATTGAAGTAAGGTTCAAGAATTGTGTATGAATAGCTTGAATCATGAATCCGGCAAGCGTTTCTTAAACTACGTTCAACTGAAGCGTGGTTTGAGAAGCGTGGTTTGAGAAGCGTTTTTAATATGAAAGATTGACTTGAATCTAGCTCAAATCGGATTCTTAGGTTGAATCATGGTAGAAATATAAGGGTATGCTCATTCGGTAGACGAATTTAGAAAGCCTTTGCGCAGCAGCCAGCTTACGTCACACATGACGTCACATTCGTACAATCTCGGTTACATTCGGACCAATTCGGTCGATTTAAAATATGGTTATACGTGACATTGTGGAGAAATTCTGTTTATTGTTTGAATAAAAATTTTGGCTGCGCAATGAGTGCTTGTGTAGTAAAAGGGTGTAAAAATAGTTACCGAAAAATGAAAGGGAAAACGGTAAAATTTTTTAGATTTCCCAAAGACGAAAAAATTGCTGCAAAGTGGCGTAAAGTATGCAGGAATGAAGTGAATATGAATTATGGTAAGCTGTAAATGCTTGTCACGCTGTAAATGCTTCAAAGCATTCTTTGATTGATCAATTCCAAAATTCTTCTGATTGATCAACGACAGGGCCGGTTTTAGGCGGTAAGCACGGTAAGCGGCGCATCGGGGCGTCATAAAACGGGGGCGCCTTAAATTCCAGCGCCAAAATATTTGAATGTTTAAAATAATTATTTAAAAATATTTAGAAAAAATTTTGCAAGCGTTGAGTCAATATAAAATAAGAACTCACTCTTGTGTTTTTCCTTTTTGTCGCGCTTCTTTTCGCCCTGACTATGGCTGTATTTGCTTTGGCGCTCACAATGCTTTAAGCGTCGTTTCATCTTTGTTGTTTATTAAATATTAAACAATTGATGCTCACAAGCGTCGTGAGCGCCAAATCAAACGCAGTCTAGATGTATCTATAGAATGCACCGTTGGCAGTTACACACAGCAAAGTAAACAAAGAAAGAGCATTGAAGTCGCGAAAGCACGAACGACGAGCATAGCGGCGAGAGGCATGAGGGCGACTTTTCGCTGTTCGTAATTTGGTGATCTTTCAATTGTTTCGGGTGAGACGTCCCCTTTCACTCGCCGCAAATGCTCACCTTTCGCGCCATCGCGATTTCGCTGCTTCTTTGTTTACATGGCTATGAGTAACTGACCGGTGAGCCAAACCACGCGAGCCATAACCCCTATTAATAAGACGTGTCCCTGTTTGGTGATTAAAAAATATGTTCAAACAAGTCAAACCTGAATCTATACCTACACGTAATATTATATCAATCCGTAATAAAATTTTTTTTTTGTATCTTTTTTAGTATTTAAGTTATTAATATAAAAATTATATCGTTCAATTTACATTTGCGTATATGATAAAGTATGTGAAATATATCATATAATATATGTTAATTTTTTAAATTTCATTTAAAGTTCATATTTTCTTAGTTTGAATAAAAATACAGAATAATTTCGAAATTTTGTTATTATTATATATTATTATATATGAATGAGAGAAAATGAGAGGGAGGGGCGCTTTTTTAAATCTTGCGTAGGGCGCCAAGGATGCTGGAACCGGCTCTGATCAACGAAGCATTTGCAGTATTAAATGGATCATATCCAAGTATGTTCGTTCGGAACAAACAGCTCTCGAGAGACAAAACGAACAATACAATGTTATGAATTTCATTAACGTATTCGTAATTTAATTATACTTATATAATTGTAATGATTTATTTTGAAATTATGTTGTATGTAATATTACTTTACATTATTTATATACTTTGTTTCGGATGTGGATTTATAATATTCATATTTTATTAACTTGTAATATAATATGTATATCACATTAAATATTTAGTCCACTATTCTACAGGGAGAATATGTTCTGACCACTTTGAGGTATTATGTTATGATAAATCTGCGCAGCAGATAGCTTTACAGTATTCTCCTATAAGAAGTCGGAAGTTGAGATTTGATGCAATCCCTACAATAAATTTATTTGAGGAACCACATGTGGTTGAAGGAGTTGGTAAATATTTTTTCCTCACACGTGTACGTAATGTGCCCTATACTGCAACGCTTTTGCGTGCGGTAAATAGCCAATAACTCAAGCCGTTGAGTTATTTCGCAAAAGCGTTGCGTTATGAAAAATAACGCAACGCTGTGGTAGGGTAGTACCACTGGTAGCACAAATAACAACACAGAGAAACTTAACCTGCGTCGACGCTGGCGCCCGCCCGCCCGGTGTTCGTTCGAGTCGCGCCGTTTTTCGCGGGCATTGCATCATCTCTATGTCATTGCTATGTCAGAAATTTGTGAACGGAGCCATTTTACTAAGATTGTAAGTATCCTTCAACGTGTAATAACTAATATTGGCTGCTTTCCAGCTACGACACAAGTAGACACTGTGTAACACAATGAATCATTGCATCCCTGTTGTTTGCCTACGTTAAACGAGGATGAAACGATTCTCTGTGTTACACAGTGTCTGATTCTGTCCTTGCTGGAAAGCACCCATTGTATAAGTGTCTTTCAACGTGTAATAATTATTATTGTAATTTCTTAGTCGGGAGGGGCTGCGCCCCCCCCCCCCGAATCCCCCCCTGCTACCTGCGCCCCACGCACCACCCCATAAGTCACACTCGCTTCGCTCGTGCGAATTTATATAATTGTATAACACAGTGCACTCGTAAGGAAAAAATCTATGTGCAACTTATGTGCTAATTGTCTATTGCGCGACACGGACGCGAGGGAGCGCACTCGCTTCGCTCGTGCGCTCGCGCGCCCGTGTCGCGTAATAGACAACTTACCACACATGTTACACAATGTACTATTGCATCATTTATAACTGCACAAGCACTAATTGCAAAATTTTAATTCATACAATAACTAATGTGCATCTACATATGCTAAAGATATATTCAATGAGGCAGTATCGTTGGATAGTGCTATCAACATAGTTCCATCAGCGTTTATTTCAAAACCAATATTGAAGAATACGATCAATGTTGAAATAGAACTGTCAACATCAACTGCCAAATCTGAACCCGTAGCATTAGAGAATGGTAACGTAATATTAGCAACATCAACTACATCTGTTGACTACCTTACGATAATGTAAGTTAGAATTTATAAGTGTTTATAACTAATTAAGTTTTATAATATACATGAATACAAGTCGATAAATAATATATTAAGTATTTGTATTTATTATGTGAAATGTTTTCAGAAAAAATCTACAACTGGAGTTAGCGGAAACAAAGAAAGCGCTTACGGAGTTCAAGAAGAAGGAAGAGAAATAGGAGAAAAAAAATTAAAAGAAAATATGTACGAGGTACTTTCTCAAATATTTACGCCAGGGCAGATAAAAATGCTGCTACATCCAGAAAAGAAACATATCGTCTGGTCTTCCGAAGATATTGCAAGTGCAATATCATTAAGATGTGTCAGCCCGAAGGCTTATCGGTAACATTGTTAAAATACCGCTCCCTGGTCTGTCTACACTTCGAAGGTGGGCAAATAACATTCAAATAAGACCTGGTGTGATAATTCCTGCTTTAAATTGCATGGAAATTAAGGGAAAATGCATGAAAAAATTTGAAAGTTATTGGTTTTAATGTTTGATAAAGTTTATATTAACAATAAAATATCCATTGATAGACAAAAAGAACAAGTTGTAGGACCACACAAAAATAGTCAATGTGCGATGGTTAGAAGTCTCTTTTCCAATTGGAAACAACCCATGTACTATAATTATGACACACCAATGACCAAAAACGTTTTGTTAAATATAATTACTCGCCTGCATGCCATTGATTATATAGTTGTTGCCATAGTTAGCGATATGGGACCGAGTAATATGGGTTTATGGGCGGAATTAGGTATCGGGATTGCATCCAAAGAGTGTTTTTTTCAGCATCCTTGTGATGAAAATTTATTAATTTATGTTTTTGCAGATGCTCCACATTTATTGAAACTGATTAGAAATCACTTGCTGGATCACATAATTAACTTAGATGGCTGTATAATCAATAGAAAATGCATTGAGAAGCTTTTAGCGATAAACACTAAAGATTTAAAAGTCGCATTTACAATATCGCAGTATCATTTAGATGTTCAAGGATCTGAGCGACAAAAAGTTCTTCCCGCTGCTCAGTTATTGTCCAATAGGACAGGTTCTGCGATCGAATGGTGTGGCAAAAAAGGTTACCTCGATCACCCACATTGGGAAGAAACAGCAAAATTTATCAAATTATGTAATAAGTGGTTTGATATTTTAAATTCTTCTAATATGTATGGTAAATGCGAAGATAAGAATGCATATGGTATCGAGCTCGAAAAACAAAATACAATTTTACACGAAATGACGGATGTCATGAACAGAATTAGAATTGGAAAACGTAAGAGCTTACTATCATTTCAAAAAGGAATTATTATCAGCAATAATTCTCTAGAACAACTGTTCGTATATTTAAAAGATAAATATTCTGATGATAATTTTGTTATGAAATACATCATCACGAGCCGTCTTAATCAGGATTTGCTGGAAAATTTTCTTTCCGTCATTCGGGGCAGTGCAGGTCCGAACGATCGTCCAAATGCACTCGATTTTCGATATAGATTGAAGAAATATATTATAGGAAAACATTCTTCTAATCTTTTTTGCGTGACTTCCAATATAACTGCATGCGAGCCGAATATAGCTTGTATGTCTCCACTAGATGTTGAAAGTTCATTGCCGATCTTAAGCAACGAGGTATTAGAACCGTATACTGTACAGGAAAAGCCGTTGAATTTTGAAGAAGAATGTTTCGCAAATTTTCGCGATACTGATGGTGAAAATAATAATTATCCTGTATGTGATTTAAGTTCATTCTATATGTCTGTTGAAGAAGAACAACTTCTTATATCGTTAGAACAGTTGGATGTTATTGACATTATTAAAAATGAAGGTTTGGTATACATCGCTGGTTACGCAGCTTATAGATTCAAAAATAAATATCCATATTTAGGTAACATGACATGCCTTTTGCCACCTGCAATAAATGTGGACTGGCTACAGTTTATTTCGCGTGGCAAATGCATATATCCGTCGGAAGAACTTCTTAAAGCTGCGCGCGTCATGAATGTAGAATTTATTAAATATCATGAGTCGACCCTTTGTAAGAATGAATTTATATTTAAAACACTAGCGAAAAAAATAGAAATTACAATACGCCCAATCGAAATACCTAAAGAAGTAATTTTATGTTTAGTAAGGACGCGAACGTACATCCGAGTACGAGAAATTAATCGTCAAATATCATTGCAAAATAGAAAGAGAAAAAAATAAGAAAAAAGTGTTAAAATTTGTAAATAATTAAACTGTTTCAGTATGTAATTTCACACGACTACGATTTTCTTTTCCTTTCAAAAAACCCTCACAATTTTTCAGGTACTGCAATTTCATTATTTTTATACATAATGTACAATAATTTACAATATACGATTATTTATAATTAAATGTAATGTAATTAAATAATGTAAATAATTAAATGTTAATGTTAATTTAATGTTAATTAATTAATTAATTAATGTAATGTAATTAAATGTAATTTTATTTAATGTTCAATTACATGAATACAACATAATATTAATGTTACTAAATTTATTTAATTTAAAAAATATCAACTTTCCAAGAATGAACAGCATTCATTACGGATGTAAATTACGTATTAATTACTAATTATTCTCTTAATATACAATTTCATTTCTGATTTTATTACAAATTAAAAGTGTTATTAATTAAATAATTAATAAAAAAAAAAAATCCTTTCGCTTATCTTAATGTATTGACACTACCATGATTTACTTCTCTTTTAACCATTTAGATTTGCCGCGTAATGATGACGTAATGATGACGTCAGCTGGCTGCAATTCTCATTGGTTATCTGGAGCTATCATGCCCTTATATTTCTACCATGGGTTGAATCACGACTATGAATACGGGCCTTAGAGAGACATCAGACTGCACACACCCATAGACATAAGAAACCATAGACCGAGCGTAAGCTGCTACTATAGATAAGGAGGGATGTGATAACCGACAGGGGAAATATCGGACGAAGTCGGGTAAACTTTAGTTAGATTCGGAAACATTCGGCATGTGTCATTATTTGAATTATCGCATGTGTCAGTATTTGAAAATACAAAGGTTAGAAGCGTCTGTCAGAAATAAAATAAAACATAAAATATAAAAAATATAAAATAAAAGAAACATAATTATAATAAGCATTTGTAATCCAGCTTTAACCGTTATTGGCTTCCTTCTTCTTGTTTGTTTATTGTTTATCAATTGTACGGTCATAAAAAGATTCAATATTTGTTAAATCACGTAATAATACATAAGAATTACAGAATTTTAAATACGTGAATTTTAATTTATCATCTTTAGATTTTAATATGTTATTGGCTTCCTTTTTCTTGTTTGTTTATTCTTTATCAATTGTACGGAAGAGAGATTTAATATTTGTTCATTAAAACGTGTTTCTACAAAAATAATACAGATTTTTTTAATTCTCATTTATCACATATCATCACATTTGCATTATATTTACATTTATTTACAAAAAAAATAAACTCTTTTCTGTAACCTCGAACATACCCGAGCCGATCTACGGAAATAGCCGAATTCGTCCGCTGTTTCCCCTTACCCCGTTTATCATTACTCCGCAGGCTTACGCTCGGTCTATGGTTTCTTATGTCTATGCACACACCATGTTATCCTTCCACCATAGGTAAAACGTATTAGGTTCCGCGGTATAATTATAATTTATAAATTATACTTTTTTTCATGATCGAACGTTAAAACGAATTAATTTTTGCGACATAAAGTATTACTTTTCGTAGCGAAACCTTAAAACATAATAGTTTTCGCGTTTAATAAAGTGAAACACCCTACTTTTCGCGGTTAAACGCTTTTAAATGTTGGAACGCGTTATATTTTTCGTAATATAAACAAGAAACATGTTACTCTTCGTAGTAAAACTTTCAAATATATTTAATTTCGCAATATAAAATAAAACGAGTTACTTTTCGCGGTTAATCGCCTTTCAACCTTGGAACGTGTTAGTTTTCGTGGAATGTGTTAGTTTAAAGGGAAACGTGCTACTCTTCGTAGTAAAATGTTCAAACATATTGGTTTTCGCGGTATAAACCGAAATATATTACTTTTTGCGACTAAATTCGACTATAAACGCTGAAACGTATTAGTTTTCGTAGCAAGGACCGAAACGTGATAATATTCGTAAATTAAATTGAAACGTGAAACTCTTCGCGGAATCACGTAATATACTGTTTTTCGTAGGACAAATGAAACATACTCTTCGTAGTAGGCGTCGGTATATAGTATATATGTTATACCTATGAAAATATACAGCCAAGCCGGCACGGCAGGCGGCGAGCAGCTCGCGTTTTGTCACCGGCGGCGGTTCATTGGATTCTATTTCAAATATAGGCACAACAAAGACTACGCCGTGCTTGGGCGGTCTCTGGTGCACCATCTCCATGAAACCAGAAGCCAGCCGCGCGCTTGGTAACAGTTCGATATCCGACACAAGCACGCGAGATGTGTTCGCCATCGTTCTCGCCACATTCCGAGCGACGTTGATGGGATATGTCATTTTCCTCTTCCACCTCTCGGTTTCGGCTTGCCGCCACTGAAGATCAGATGCAGCGCAATCGCTTTGCAAAGTACGACTGCAGATTGCGCCCAGAGCGGGCGGTCGACCGGCCGGAAACACCAGGTGGACGGAAACCTGTGATCGCCGGGTCATTAAATAAAAAAGACTACAATGGCTTGGTTTACATCGTGAAAGATTGGTACGCGCATTAAATCTGTATTCCATACAGATTAGAATGTCTATGCTAATCACAAGCAAGTGTTTTAATATAACGGAATCTGAATCTATACCTTTTTGCAATATACTTTCATATTTTTTGTGCACCGCAAGTCATATAAATAATTTCGGGTTGTATCGACTAATGAGATTAAAACACAATGTGTAAAAAGTATGTATAAAAAAACTGAACTATTGTGTATACTCAGTGTACACTATGCTTATATAACACATCACTCAATAAGCCTGACATAATAGATGGCGCACTAATAATAAATCCATATATTTTTAGAAAGTACTAAACCTTCAAACATACGTGTTAAAATTTTAGCTCAATCGGACCTTTACTTTATAAGTTACAGTGATTTAAGTAACGCTATACTTTTGCATTTTTCAAAATAATGGAAAAATCTAAATTTCGTGTGTTGATAAAGCATTGCTTCCTGATGGGAAAAAATACCGTTCAAGCAAAGCAATGGCTTGATAAGTGTTATTCGGACTCTGCTCCGTCGAAAACAACAGTTAAGAGGTGGTATATGCTGACTTTAAACGCGATCGTAAAAACACAAATAATGCTGAACGCTCTGGTCGCCCAAATTCGATAAAAGTAGCGTCACTTAAACCACTGTAACTTGTAAAGTAAAGGTCCGATTGAGCTAAAATTTTGACACGTATTGTATGTTTGAAGGTTTAGTATACTTTCTAAAAATCATATGGATTTGTTATTAGTGCGCCATCTATTATGTCAAGTCCGGGACTTATTGAGTGATGTGTTACTTATTAGGGTCTACGCACAATAATGTTATCTCTACAAAAAAATTTCTTTGTACGATAATAAAATATAATTATACACATTTTTGTTTTAATACACGCGTAAATGACCTAAAAGCGCAAATTTCCGAGTTCTCTCATTACTATAATGAAATAAGCATGAAAACTTTGAGGATCGATAGAGCATTTCATTGTGTTAATTGTTAATTGATAGAACTTGTAGGAAATTTGTGACCGTGACGAGGAAGTGAGGAAGTTAAAAAGACCTTGTACATGGCAGGCTCGCAACGACAGGCTCGATCAAGTTGAGCGACAGCGAGGCCGGCGTCGAGGCCTGGTGCAAATACCGCCAGGCTGAGCGGTCCCTCCCATCGTCTGGCGAGTTCCACAATTCCGTAAACCTGATCGGCGGTGGCGTGTGTGGATAGTGTGACTTGGGGCAAATTTTTCGTCACTGCTTCGATGGCGCCAAACAACACGAATGGCAGAACCCTGTAGAAAAAGAATTCTGCATGTCGCAGTAAAACCATTGCATAATACTGCGATTTTTTAACGCGAAAGCGTCCGAATAGCGAAGATTCCTATATTATAACGTCGCGTCGCATTGTTCGATGTTTAACTCATTTTATTATTAAAATTGAAGGATATTGTTGCGTAAATTCGTTAATTGTATAGAGATATGAATATACGCAACTAGAATAAAAATTTAATTCGAAGTAAACCCAAATTGCTTCGGTTGAACAAAACAGCAAATTACTTCACGCGAGATTTGAAACTCTCACTTTCTCTCTTTAAAAAAAATCTGTCACGCGCGATTACATCATAAAATACGCTGTGACAGCAAACTTTTTTCTCCGTGCTCTGTTTTCTATGTCAAGTACTACTTTCTAATGTTGATTACTTACTATAATAATATCAGTAATGAGTTTTAAGCAGCCGAATAAAGTTTGCGAAGAAAAATAATGATGATTTTTTGTAGATACAGATGCAGTAGACGATTGTGATCTAAGCTCTACCTGTAGGAACTCTTCTTGCCGATTTCGGGACTCCACGTGAGTCTGGATGATGGATAGGAAAGAACATCCGGTAAGCCATGGTACCATCTGCAGGCACTTTCATTATGGTTGCGGGGTCGCTGACCTGCCATGTACATACCCGCTGTGTAAACAGGTGGGTCGTCTACTGCCCCTACTGGTGGACTAGCGTCATGCTGCGAATTTGTATGGCTATTATCCAAGTTGGAGATATCATTGTCATCACGAAAAACACGCGTCGTCGTTGGCAATCGAAAATCTCGGCCAAATAGCAGACGGAAGGCTACCAAAAGAGACAGTACCAACGTCGGCCATACTAGTAGCTTGCGAGCGAGGCTGCGCATTGCTTTTTCTGCGGAGAATACATTTAGAATCTAATTAACTTATTAATTCACAAGTAATCTAGTTATTTGTCGATCTACTTCATTAGTCTATAAATAATCTGCAAAGATTGAAATGCACGTGGCAATCTAACTAATTCAAGTTAATTGATGTCATGCGCGCATTAGTCTCGCAGCGCAAGGCTAAAATGGCCGATCATTCTACATTGACTGGTATTCGGTTGTTGTCATATTTTTGGCAACACGGAGCAATTTTGAGGAGTTAATAATAATACATTTAGCACGCGCGCGCGAAATGGACTAATTGTGAAATTTAATCGATAAAATTTAATTGACAATGCAGACAGACAGCCCGTCATCTAAACGCACCTCGCCAGTTGTTCTCTGATCTTCTCGTCGATCGAGAACGGTGAAATAATGTTCCATAGTACAAACGTAAACGGCGGATCCTCCGAGGAACATCCGCTGTCAAACTGGCACGACATACATATGCCGTTTATATCAAGGAATATACAGACTGCGAGGTATCGCGCGGATCGATGCCGCGCAAACGCGTTGGTAATCACGAGAATACAATATACAACACACTGAAATCTGAACACGCACGGTCCGTGTGGTCGAGATGCAGCAGAGCCGTATAATTGCAAGCGGAGGGAGCGGAGGCGGAGGCGCGAAGTAGGAAGAATGGTGCCTACATTCTATAATTGCACGTAGATTTCAACCTAGATATTCGTTCCGTAACTTAATGATTTTTATAATAATTCTTTACTTCTACTGTAATAGAACATACTTAATCTTTTCGAGGACAATTTAACAGACATAACAAGGTCAAATGATCGATAATTCAATAAGAGAGCGTTTACTCGCAGAGTATTGAAAAGATATACTGGGTGAGCCATTAGAATCTGGAAAAAATTGAATTTGAAATTTCCGCCATATTAGAATTCACCTAGGATAAGTGCTATTTGACATTGAAGTAGGCAGATGCATGAGTGAAACATTTCTAACTTCAAGCTAACAATAAGTCAATTGACAAACAATTTAATTTGTCATATTACTGTAGTAGTTTCATCGGATTGCGTTTCAAGACAGAAAATAATTTAATAACGCGGTTTTAAAATACTATAAATACATATAGTATACAGGGTGTTTGAAATTTAAATAGCCAAATTTCGAGAGCGAGAAAATCAATAAACTAAGAAAAAAGAGTCCTGTAGAGATATGTTCGTTTTTGTTTTATTTTGGAGAAAATCACAAACAAAGACAAAACGTAGTTTTCATTTTTGTACTTTTTTTATTACTTATTTAAATTGTATTTATTCACTTGCTTAAGGGGATGCTGGACCCGCCTGTATTATCGATAAAACAAGCGTTTTTGACGTTTTCGTTCCTGTCTAATTTCTTCATAATAGTTTCACAGAATAAAAATTCCTTCTTCACGATTCAAATATCCGAGCTAATATATCTGTCCCTGGTATATATTGTGTCCAAAGTTGGAAAAAGTATGAAATTACAGATTTCTTTATCCATTTTTATCTTCAGCGTTGATCGCCATATTGAGGTTAAATGGATAAAGAAATCTATGATTTCATACTTTTTCCAGCTTTGGACAGAATATACACCAGGGACAAATATATTAGCTCGGATATTTTGATCGTGGAGAAGGAATTTTTATTCTGTGATACTATTACGAAGAAATTAGACAGGAACGAAAACGTTAAAAACGCTAGTTTTATCGATAATACAAACGATTCCAGCATCACCTTAACGTAGATGTTATTCAAAATGTTGACCTCTTGCATTGCATCTAGTATGGACAACTCGCGTATGGACAACAGTTAAATACTGATCTGGCGATATTTGGTGCACCTCGATTCTATTTCCCAATTGTTTTTTTAAATTGATTGACAACGAATAAACTTCCTGCTTTAGGACTCCCCCCCACACAAAAAAGTTTAATGATGTTAGATCAGGTAATCGTGGTGGCCAAGATACTACTCATCTGCCACGTCTAATCCATTGTTGTGGAAAATATCTGTCTAACCATGCAAGCTCGAGTAGTTGTGTCATAATGAACTGGACATCTATCGAGTTGAAACCACTTTTCAATCCGTTGCTGTATATGTATGTCTAAATGATCAAAAAAGTCAGTTTCCAAAAAAATCTGTATATTTAGCTACATTTAATCTGTCGGGTAAAAAAATGGTCCAACTAGAGAGTTCTTCCAAATTCCGAGCCAAACGTTAGGGTGATTTTACATGCAGTGCGGAACGCGGTACGCGGTACGCGGTAAAGTAACTAGGAACCGCGCGCGGTAAGCCGCGCTAATTTTCTCCTATTATTACATGGAGCCAAAACTGCGCGGAAAAGCGGCACGGACTAGTGACAAGTTGACGTTACTATGCACTTTTTAATGAAATTAATAGATTTAAATGCAATTATTAAGCAGATTCGTTGAAAAAATAAGATTATTGATAAAATGTGCAAAGAAATAAGTTAATACATTTAAGAAAATGCATACAAATGTGAATTTGTCACTATACCGTGCCGCCTTTCCGCGTTCCATGTAATAGTAGGAAAAAAGAAAGGCGGAACGATAACGACATGGTCGGCATCGGCTCGGTCGGCTGGGTGCATAACTAGAAATTAACACAGGTATATACTGTGTATACTGCCAAGTAAAGAGAAATAATTTCGGAGTTCGGAGTTTGGTAGGAAAAAAAAACGGTTTTCGCAATAATTAAAGACTGTTTTTGTCATGGAGACTGCAGATATGATGTTGATAGCCATGATAACATTATTAATCGATTAAATCTAATAATTACCGTGCGCTTTATTGGCCACTTGGAAGAAATTTGCGTTAACTTTTCAGGTTAATTAACTTATAGTTACTTCACCGCGTACCGCATACCGCGTACCGCGGCTTGCCGCCGCGGTTCCTGGTTACTTTACCGCCTACCGCGTACCGCGTTCCGCGCTGCATGTAAAATCACCCTTAATATCAAATTCATGTTGAAACTTATTTCCCCTAGAGTCCTAGATATCAGAGAAGCGCAATCGATGTTCCGCGTCCTGATTAGCTGACTGTCAGCCAAAGTGGTATTAAAAATGGCTGACTAATAGACGATTGATGGATTTCATATTTCGTCTGCAAACGACGCCATTTTTAATACTTTTCTTAGTAATTTTGCGATACTGACTTAAGCCGATTGCGCTTCTCTGATATCTAGGACTCTAATTTTCCCTAACAGCCCTGGGATTTTCATAATAGTATAGGGGAGGCCAAGCGGGGATTTTGGGATTTACTCGAGCGCGTCAGAATAACATAAAGGGGGAAAGCTTGCACCCTAGTAAGTACCCCCACCAAATATTAAACCTCTATATAGAGCCGGAGGTCCAGGGGATTAGTAAATAAAAAAAATCGATCGTTCGAAAACTCGAGCGCGTCAGATTAAGGTATGGTTAATTACATATGTATAGGAAAGTGTACATTTAAAAAATCTGACGCGCTCGAGGAAATTTTTTTTTCCCCTTTTTTTGACCCCTTCCTACAGCTAACCCCACCACGTAAACCGTCAGATTAATATTTATCCATTATCAGAAACACATGGGTCGCTTACACTATTAATATCTGACACGCTCGAGTATTTCATTGTCACTGTTTTTTTGAAAGCCTGTACACGCTCCCCCCATCACTGAAACGGCATACATCATATAACCTTTTTTTCTTTTTAGCATCTAATCTTCACATTCCAATAGGTCCCCACGACGCTCGAGTAAATCCACATTTAGCCTCTCGGCCTCCCCTACTATAAGACCATATATGATCATTTCTTTGATTAATAATTCCTCCTTTAGTGAATATAGTTTCGTTTAAATTATTTTTAATAGCGACGATAAAATACTTTAGAGGCAGTGTAGTACGAATTAAGGTGCACTCAGATGGAGCGGATCTGCGGAAATGCGGAATTGGCGGAATTGATGTGATTGATCGTTGCTTCATTCCGTTATTTTCATTTCGCAGATTTATTTTTCCTATGTTCACATGAACCGGATCTCGCGGAAGCGGAAATTTTATCGACTAATAATATTAACTCGTACAGCGGACGTTTTATACTTATCTATGTAAAGAGTACATTCCATTGGATAGGACTGTTTTACGCTTCTGTTAATTTTGCACCATGTGAACATAGGAAAAATATTTCTACGGAACGGAGAAAACAGAAAAAAACGTTTATATTGAAATACTTACAATATAAATTATAACGTTTATATTGAAATATTCAAACACTGTTTATTAGCTGTGTGCGAAATGATTCCTTCTATTAAAATTCTGATCCTGATATGCGGATTAATAAAAAAATTGCGGTTGAGTGAAGATGTTTTTTATCAACAACAATTACGACAAAAAATTGCCAAATTATACATTTTTTATAAAATAAAACGAAAGAGGGAATGCACACAACGAACATGTTGGGTTCGCCCAATATTCACTTGCGAAAGACGATTTCTACAAGGAGCCAGCGATAATCTTATTAGAGAAATGGAAAACGAAGATGTTGAGAATTATGTAGATTACTTTCGAATGCCACCTCAATTATTTAATAAATTGTTGAAGTTAATTGAACCAAACATTATCAAACAAAATATAATTCGTGATCCAATTCCATCGCACACTCGTTTGCAAGTGATGTTAAGATATCTGGCTTCGGGTGATAGTATGAAATCGCTATCTTATGCTTTTCGCATTGGACACAGCACCGTCGTATCACAAATAATAACTGAAACATGTCATGCGGTATGGAACACGCTGAAGGACTTAGTTTTTATCGCTGACGACGAAGAGAGTTGGCAAGTTGTAGCTGATAAATTTGAATCCCTGTGGAACTTTCCTCATTGCATAGGTGCCATTGATGGAAAGCATATTGCAATTCAAGTATGTTAAAGAAATCTTTTAAATTCGTTATAACATATATTACATAGCTAGAGGTTTTCTTGTAAAATAGGCTCTACCACGAAGCGGCTCAATATACTATAATTATAAGGGTCATCACAGTATCACGTTACTAGCAATAAGCGATGCCAAGTATTGTTTTACAATGGTGGATATTGGTGCAGAAGGAAGGCAAAGCGATGGAGGAATTTTTAGGTCTAGTGAAATTGGCAAGCGTTTTGAAGCTCAAACATTTAATATACCTCAGGCAAAGCCATTAGAACCTGGCGGACCAGCTTTACCGTTTGTTTTGGTGGCAGACGAAGCTTTTCCGTTATCTAATTACATGATGAGGCCCTATTCACGTAATGGACACCTTGATATCTCCAAAAAAGTCTTTAATTATAGACTTAGCCGAGCTAGACGAGTAGTGGAGAGCGCTTTCAGAATTCTAGTCGCTCATTGGAGAATATTTCGAAAGCCACTTATTGCAACGGTCAGTAATGCAAGATTGATAGTGCAAGCAGCTGTTGTTTTACACAATTTTATTCTACAAAACGAAGAGAAATTGACAGGAAAGAAAACGTATACCCATCAACCTTTCCAAGATCTACATGAGACCAGCAATGGAATTTGTGACACAACAGTTCACCGTGTGAACGAAGTAGTAATGCATGCACTGTACTTCGTGACAATTTTTCTGTCTATTTTCAAAGTATTGGAGCTATTCCATTCCAATGGGAAAAAGCAATTGAAAATAATTTTTAAAAGTGTTTTGCTAAAAAAAAGTCTGCAAGTTTTGCAAATAATATATGCGATGACAGGTTTCTTTTACTATAATTAAAAAATGTATGAAAGTTAATAAATAATAACGTTTACACTCAAATTTATTACAAAATAATATATTATATAATATAATAAATTTATATAGAATAATCTATTAATACATAGGGTACTTTCCATCTACGACACAGCAATCACCTTCATCTTTATTTAACATTAACGAACGATAAGGATGCAACGATTGCCGTATCACACCGTGTCACTTTTGTGTCTCTTGTTGGATATAATAATCTTATGCGTATAGATATAATTTTTTACATTAAAATGATCCAGATGACTTAAGTCCAAGACACAATAGGTGCATCCAGAAGCACGACCGCTCATTGAGCGCTCAGTGAACTCTTGTACCTGTTTGGTTAATATTTTTAGATCTAATGGAATATGCCAATCAGATAAAAAAGCTCATTGAGCGCTTAGTGAGCGGTCAACTTCGTTACAAGTAACGAGTTACTTCCCATCCCTGGTAATAAGTTTCAACCTATCAAAAATGCGTATTCCGGTGTATTCGATTTCTGATAAGTTGAAACTCGCTATCGCTATTCCCTCGAATTGTGTCTTGGGCTTTAGGGTCTGCGCACAATAGGAGAAATATTAAGAACAGATATTAAATATAAGAATTTTAACCTATCTCAGAACTGTGTACTGTGGAATGTGCGCACAAACACAAACACGCACAAAAACATGCACAAAAACACGCACAAAACCACGCATAAAACACAAATACAAACACGCATTCGACACAAACGTCGTTCTATCCTTCTTAACATTCAACGAATGATAAAGATAGAACGATGTTTGTATAGAGTGTGTCCTCTAAAAGCAAAGCATACAAAATCTATTCATTGGTTTCATTATTGGTAGTTGCTTCCATAACCATTGACAAAAATTTTATTTCCAGCTCGGTTCTCTGCCGATAGGGAAGTTTCCGCAGTCCTTCTCCCAATGTTAATAAGAAACCGTCTGTTGCATCGGATTGTTTCACTGGAAGTTTCAATGCATCGAGGATGCACTCATCGATATGAGTAGCATATTTTTTGTTTTTATTGTATTTTATGTCTAAAATTTAACAATTACATAATTAATTAATTATTTAATTAATTTTACATATTAATAGTATAATAGTGAAATGAATAGTGTAATATATAACAGTGAATAATATGTATAATATGAATAATGTAATATATACTTACTTTTTGGTGATGGTAAATAGTCATCTACAATATTGGATGATATGGAGCATTCAGATTCCTTACTGGACATTGACAAAGATGTAGTAGCCGATAATGTTGATGACGATTTACTAGTCGATGGAGATGCCTTTGGTAAACTGCTGCTTGTTCTGAAAGAAAAAATGATTTTTTTTAAACTCATTTCAATTTTATGGAAACTATGGAAACTATTGTAGCCTAGATATCTTTGTATATCTTTGTATCTTTGTATATTGTATTGTACAATAGGTACTATCGCAATAGGTATAACTTACTGAGACGTCTGCAAGGTGTCATCTAAGAATTTCATTTGCTCAAAAAAGCGAAATGTATTTTTTTTCTTCGGTATTGCTCCGGAGCCGCTGGGGATGTAAGTTCGTTGCTTTTTTTTCGCTTTCATATAACAATCCCTCAAATATTTCCAACGATTCTTTGCATCCTCGGCAGATAATTGCCCTTAAAAGAAAACAATTACAATAAACATTTGTTTAAATCATTATAATTATGTATCACCATATATAATTACACACCTCCCATCATATTCGAAACTTCCTGCCATAATGTTTTCTTTTTGAGATTAGCTCTGGAACTGGCAGGGATTCGATAATCATATAATCCTTGTTTTTGAGAAACGCATGTAATTAAAAATTCATCAATCGTAACTTCATTATTTGTAATTTCATTGATATCTCCAATTCCAAAATGTTCAGACATATGTTCATCCTCGGTGGTTTTAGAAAAAAATAAATTTGATTAAATAATTTAACGGCCAAACTAAAATTAAAATTTACGTTTCCTTTTCATTCTAGATTGTTTTAGTATTTTTGCGTTTTATTGTAATCAATATAGGTTCTAGGTACAATACATTGTTAATTTTATAAGTTAAAGTTTATTCTGTAGATTTGCGCAAGAAGCGTTTGTATTAGTATTATTACCTGTTGTATTATAGTTTATAATAGACTCTTATATTGCAATATGTAGACTTACCTACAGTTACAATCAGATTTTCGTCAATAATAAGGTCATTTTTGTCATCATCGAAAGGGTGGAAATAAGAATGTCGCAGCAAATCATAATTTTCTGATAAAAACCATCTGCAGTATCCACATTTCTTACCCTTCAAAAGTTACATAACATTTAAACATTTTTTATTTTAAAATATTAAATACAGTAATTCTTCAGAACAGCTTCCTCACCTCCGATTTCAATGAAATTATTCTGCTAGATTCTTTCATTTTACACAAAACGAGTCGAATAATCCAAATTTCATCGAAATCGGAGGTGAGGAAACTCTTCTGAAGAATTACTTTGTTATACTCACAATATTTTCAATGTTTGCCATGTTGGGTTAAAATGTAAACAAAAACAAATACAGTTTATATCTATGCGGAATCCGTTAAATATTAGAAAATCCGCGGAAAGAAAATGACGAAAATGGCGGATGAAACAACGACCAATCACGTCAATTCCGAATTTCCGCAGATTCGCTCCATCTGAGTGCACCCTTAGTAACTATGTTTTGTCTTAATGTTTTCAAATATGATTAACATCTTCACGAACTTTTGTTATATAATAATAATGTCTTTCATAATAATTGCAAACATTTGAAGAGGTAATTTTTTGTAATACAAAGACCGAAACATATGTTATGTTATACTAATTACACATTGATTTTAATAATGTAACTTTCAAATATTAAATGTAATGCTTAATTTTTAATACAATAATTTTGTTCTTTTTTACTTAAAATATTTGTAACTCTTACGTGCTCTTTACTAAATTTACTTTTATTTAAATAATAAGATCCTTTACACTTTTCATTTTATGTTTTTTCTTTTTTTTGCAATTTTCTCCAAAACGAAGCAAAAACGAGTATATCTCTACAAGACTTTTTTTCTTAGTTTATCGATCCCGAATAATCCCGAAGTTTGACCATTTAAATTCCAAATACTCTGTATAAATTCAAACTGAATTATTTTAGCACTTAAGATCTAGTTTGTTTAGGGTCCTTATTTCCTAATTATTGTATAATGATATAACGGTCTTGTTCAAAACCGCTTTCTATTCTTTATTACAGCATTTCTTTGTACTTTTCACTTTTACTATAATAAATATAATATAATAAAATATTTTAAATTAAATTGATATACGCTCAAATAAATTTCAAATTAAACTTAATATACCTCCCAGGTCAAAAACTAATTGAGCTATACTAGTTGTTAGAAATATATATAAATTTATTATTAATAATTACATCAAGAGACACGGTAGTGTCTCGCGCCAAGTGAACGCGAAGCGCAAGACCGCACGTGTATCTTTACGCGAGTCGATGAGTTCCGTGTACCCGAGATTATCGGATCTCACAATAAATGGCTGAATTTATCAACTTTTATATATCCGTAATTTAGTTTTAGTGTTTAAATTATATTATAAATATGTTTTTATTGTCTACGTACCCTACGAAGGAAGATATCTCGATGTGAAGTTGAAATGTCAAAAATTTTAACATCGGAAATGTTGTCCGTTTCACGTTTTAAACGGCAGACGGCGCTTGCTAGCATATTTTATTTTATATCGATTAGCTGTCAACGTAATGACATTAGATAGATAAAAATCAACGATAGCAAAAGAGGATTTTTGTATCCTGTTACAAAGCAGTCAATATCTTGAAAGTTCACGGAAAAAGTGTTCGAGGCTATGCTTTGAACTGTACTGTCGCCTCTCAAGCAATGCCGAAGAGGATAACGAACGCGAAAATCGCATGTCTAGACTTCTCGTTGCAAAAAAGCTGATCTGAAAAGAATTGCTAAAGCTACAGGTGTGCAATTTCTAATTTCGCTAATCAACATAGAAGGAGAGGAGAGTTTTGATGCTAGTTTTATATAAATTCTCACGGAATTATAATTAGTACCTAAGATACAGTTCGATCGTTAAAGGCATTTTATTGGTTGTGTTTCTCACGGTCTTATAAGATTTAATATTTAAATATTGTTTCTTTTTTATTTTAAAGCTAAAGGCACGTACAGTGAGCTCTATTATTATATTAGAGCTCTATTATTATATTTTATTATAATGGTTTTTTTTTAATATTTTATATACAGATTTATAAGAAATATTTAACATTACAAAAAATGCGTGATATCTCAACAAAATTACCTTTTTAAAAAAAAGGAAAAAAAGGCGCCAAGTGTGTTAGCCTCA
>NW_017279589.1:24905-26328 GCF_001594065.2 Cyphomyrmex costatus
TCAAGAAAATATATTTCTTTCATAATTGGCGCAATTTAAAAAGATTTCATTTTATTTTGTGAGGCTAACACACTTGGCGCCTTTTTTTCCTTTTTTTTAAAAAGGTAATTTTGTTGAGTCGGTATATACGGAAAAGTTTCGACTTCACAGAGTCCTCAACAATCGCAACCGAATTCTTAAAAATTAATTAATTTTTTTTATTATCTTATTTATTTAATTTTTTTTTTTTATATTGCGAAGAATATCACAAGTCGGTGTTTCGTCCCAGCCTCCACTACTAGACTCATCAGTAAGGTAACGTAGTGGAAGCCTACCTTAGACGCCAGTGTAAATTATTAAATCAAGACTCTACATAAAGCAATATATGTATATTTCAACAATTTCGAGAATTTCGCGAATATCAATAAATATCTGATAGCGAGTCGACGTAGTAATACTCTTCGCAATATTTATGTAGTATATACATATAATCACTCTCCCCCCGGCTTACCCACTTTAAGTCTCCCACCAAATTGCTCGCCGAACTAAAATCGGTCTTAAAACACAACTCTAATAATTCGAAAATAACGTCCCCTTAATTATTTTTCCCACGCGTTGTTAGACCAGCGTACAACACATTAAATTAAATTGATTCTTCGCAATATAAAAAAAATAAATAAATAAATAAAATAATAAAAAAAAATTAATTAATTTTTAAGAATTCGGTTGCGATTGTTGAGGACTCTGTGAAGTCGAAACTTTTCCGTATATACCGATGTAATTATTAATAATAAATTTATATATATTTCTAACAACTAATATAGCTCAATTAGTTTTTGACCTGGGAGGTATATTAAGTTTAATAAAATACTTTTATGTCCGGATTCTAATGACTCATCCTGTATACATATATATTAGGGTGTATCGAATTTTCAAAAATTTTACGGAGTAGCGATAAAATGATAGTTTAATATGCACTATTCACGAAAATTGACATAAAAAAAATTTAAAAAAATATCTAGCATTCGCGCACGCGCCTCCAATACAGCGTTTTTTGACGTTTTTTTATTCATCTCTCCGTGACTTACAATTAGTCATTTTTCAACTTTTCTTTTTTTTTTTTTAATTTGTGCCCAGAGTATGTACCTTTCAAACCCATATCACAAAAATTTTTTTGAAATTTTTCTGAGCCTTGGAAAAATCGCTAAATATGACCACTTTTGATCTAATTAATGGTTGATTATAATTTAAAAATTAAAAAACCCAACAAATTTAAACCTTTGAAAACTAACCGCAAAAATTTGATCCTTTCTAAATTAAAACGATTACCTAACCACAAAATAGAAAACCCAATAAATTTCAACCTTTGAAAATTATCCCCAAAAATTTGAACTTTTCTAAATTAAAATGATTATCTAATAATGTAACATAATAATTTAAACCT
>NW_017279589.1:28006-28380 GCF_001594065.2 Cyphomyrmex costatus
TAAAATGTACCACGAAAAGTAAATGATAGATTATTCAAGATGCAAATTCAAAATGAACATACCTACATATAAGTAAAACAGATTACAACAAAAATATTACAGTGTTCTAGAAAATAACTGCAACATGCATAAAATATATTTTCTATGTTAAATATGTACCACGAAAAGTAACTAATAAACCATTCAAGGTAGAAATTGAAAATGAACATACATACATATAAGTAAAACAGATTACAATATGCATATTACAGTTTTCAAAAAATTTCCGCAATATGTTATCAGCCAAAAGTTGCATTTTCCTCCTCACCGCCCCGCGTGCAATCGAAATGTCCCATGACAGTCGAATGGTATTGTTCTCTGCTCGGTGCGGTGAA
>NW_017279589.1:30846-31404 GCF_001594065.2 Cyphomyrmex costatus
TTTTTTTGGCTCAAATTACTCGTGGCGATGCCGCCTTTCAAGACATATAAAGTTCGATTCAAAATTTTTTATATTTTAGTAATTATGCACCTCCCAAGAATGGACTTTGGTGGCTCGGGATAAGAGACTTGTAGCGTCTCAGAGTTTTTGAACATGGCCGGATACGCTACCGCGTCTCCTGATACAATGTATCATATAACGATTTTCACTGGCCGCATTAGTGTGGCATAATGTGCACTGAATGTGTCTCTGGATGCGTTCTTTTTTCGTTCAGTTCAGTATTCAGTTCAGTACTCACTTTTCTCGAAAAATGGGACGTGATAGGGGAATTCTCCTAGTGCCATCGTTTTCAGCGCAAAAAAATCTACTAAAATCACCCCTACCCACTCTTGCAACTGACGAAAGTGAAATTTCGCAGGTCTGTGTTATTAACCATTAATTTGATCAAACGCGGTCATATATAGCGATTTTTCAAGGGCTCAGAAAAATTTCAAAAAATTTTTTGTGATATGGGTTTGGAAGGTACATACTCTGGGCACAAATTAAAAAAAAAAAAAA
>NW_017279589.1:31640-33274 GCF_001594065.2 Cyphomyrmex costatus
ATATATATATATATATATATAAGTAGTGGCAGAAATAATAGGTATATTGCAGATAAATCGTAATTTTATCTGTAGAAGACAGAAAAAAAAATTCAGATCAATTATGCGTAGAGATAATACTTTCAGGCTTTACATTTATTAAAAAATTAATATGATAATTTTTCGCCTAAAAGTCATACAATCATGAAATATTTAGTCTTAGAAAATTTTTGACAAAAAGTTATTGGCAAAAATAATAGATACAATTACACTATATATTGCACAACAGAAAACCATTTAAAACATATTGGCGATGTAAAGATTTCTCTGTGGCGCTCCTAGTGGCGGTCAGTAGAAGCTTCGCTAGTCAGACACATTGGCTAAACTTATACGTGCTATAATGGAAAATAATAAAGTAAAATCAGAAAGAAATACTACATATTGTCTTTCTAATTAATATTTAGTCGCGTAGCCCTTATTTCGCAAAACTGCTTGATATCGGCGGCTCATTGAATCTATTATAAGCGCTCGCATATTATTGATTTTGACGTGTTGTACCATGCTTTCTGAATTTCTTGCCATAATTGAGTTTTATTTTTAATTTTCTCCTTTGGGACTGCCTTTTTTACTTTATGCCACAAGTTTTCGATGGGATTTAAATCAGGAGATTGTGCTGGCCATTTCATCATCACATAGACTTGATTATCTTTAAACCACGTTTTTACAAGTTTCGACGAATGTTTTGGATCGTTATCTTGCTGAAAAGTCCATATCAGTGGCATATTCTCCGTAGCATAGGATAACATGATATCATTTAAAATATCAATTAATATTAAAATAACAGTACCCAAAAAAAGGGTACTTGGTATTGTTACGTCCTATAGACTCCACGATTCTTTTCTTTCAAAGGATCTTGGTCAGCGTCATGACCAGAGTGAAATTTACGAGAAGGGCCCGAGCGCGGATATCTGATAATCGAGGCCTAAGTAAACACCACGCGCTGGGAAACTCGTAAATGCCACTCAAAAGAAAAATAAAACGAGGAAAACAACTTGCGTACAAAGGGCTGACGGCGATAAAAATTGCAAAACCACATATTTCTAAGCGGTCATTAGATAACAAACACTCTAAGGTATCATCTGGGAACTCTAAGAAAACTAGCTTAAAAAAATAACTGGCGCCATGTCCATTGTGCCAAATCGTAAAACTCTTAGAGAATTTCCCACAGCAATGTTCATTTGACATCTAATAAATGAAGCGCGGAAACCGGCGACTCTTCTGGTCATATATTTTTTTTATAACAAAGCGCGACGTAGTCCCGACTGTAATTTCCTACGCATAAAACCCTCAAGAAAATTGTAAATTACTTTATTTTTCTTAACTCCCCGAGAACACGCGAGATCAACCTCGATAGGACTAGCAAAAATCGTAAAATCCTTTATTCTCGGAGCTCTTCCTAGAAGACGCTTGATATCAATATCGATAGGAGTTCAGAAAAATCGTAAATCATGTCACAAGTTGCTAGCGTTGCAAAAATTTCCAGATAAAGGAAAAGCCCGCCCTTTTGGGGTATAAATACGAGGCCCTCGGAAGCGCACAGCGTCAGTAGTAATCTTCAGCACCACCGTGTCAGTAGTCCGAGGCGATAAGCCCGA
>NW_017279589.1:33305-41582 GCF_001594065.2 Cyphomyrmex costatus
TTTGGTCGACAGTCAGTTGTCCGAGGCATCGCCCGAGTCAACTGACCAAGATCTGGTGGTCGGTTAGAATCAGTGCATCGAAGTCCACCAGGACCATCCACGACCGACCGTGCGCCTCCGAGGCTTCGTCGAAGTCCACCAGGACCATCCACGACCGACCGTCCGCCTCCGAAGGCCTTTGAAACCTGCCTTCAGCAGATTCCGCTGTGGACCAGGTCATTACTGTGAGGGACTGATCGCCGCCACCTTTCTTTCGGGTTACAAGTAAGACACACTTTTATTTCCCTTCACTTTCCCTAAGAAAAAAAGGAGAATTTACGTAACAAATTACTTGGACGTAAACTCAAATTTTAATTTTTTTTATTTTATTTCTCCACACCTAATACCCTCTTCGCATTTTAGTGCGCACTCAGGGTGCCACTAGAGAGGCCCGCCCAAGAGGCCCTTACTCGAAGAGACGCCGGAGTTCGCGGCTCTGTCAATCGCCTCTCCCCGTAGATATTACGCTGACGCCTCTACCCGTAGATATTACGCCGACGCCTCTACCAGTTGATATTACGCCGACGCCTCTACCCGTAGATATTACGCTGACGCCTCTACCCGTAGACAATACGCCTACGCCTCTACCCGTAGACGTTACATCGCGTCCGTCAGTTATTGTTACGCCTCCCTCCGCTCAGCCCGCCACGGACACACAGCCTCTACCCGTAGGCGTTACATCGCGTCCGTCAGTTATTGTTACGCCTCCCTCCGCTCAGCCCGCCACGGACACACGTACACCCACACCTACACAAGTACAATATCCGGAACCCTCCTACTCCCTTGTCGATTCCTCGGAATTCCCCTTAGACCTCACCAAATTCCCCCTGCTAACTCCCCTTGATTCCCCTTCGATTTCCCCTCTCCCAATGCACGAGAGATTTCCTCCCCTTTCCCTGGATGAGATTCCTATTCCTCCCCCATTCATAGAACCCCATTCACCTTCCCCCGTCACCACCTCCTCTTTCTCTGAACAAACTCTTTCTCCTCCCGTTACCACCTCCTCTTTCTCTGAACAAACTCTTCCTCCTCCCGTCACCACCTCCTCTTTCTCTGAACATACCTTCCCCCGTCACCACCTCCTCTTTCTCTGAACAAACTCTTCCTCCTCCCGTCACCACTTCCTCTTTCTCAGAACAAACTCTTCTTCCTCCCTTCACCTCCTCCTTCACCCCACAAACTTCTCTTCCTCTCTTCACCTCCTCCTTCACCCCACAGACTTCTCTTCCTCCCGTCACCACCCCCTTTCCCCCACAGACTTCTCTTCCTCCCCTCACCACCTCCTTTCCCCCACAGACTTCTCTTCCTCCCCCCGTCACCAACTCTTTCCCTGGGCAGACGTTTCCTCCCCCTGACTTTTCTTCCACCTCCTTCCATCCCGCAGATCTCATCTCACAACATGAAATTATCATGTACATTCCCGGGATCTCCATCCCCTTTCTCGTTCGTATGAACGCTGTCCGACCCGCAGTCCCCTGTTCCTGCCAAAGGCACTTCTCTTAACTCCTCTCCCGTCCCACTCTTACACACACACAAACACGATAATTATAATTTTTACTATTTTTTTTTACTTACTTATATTTTGGTAGTTTTTATTTTTGTAATTTTCTTTTTTATATACTCATAATTAGTAATTATATTTTTACGTACTTGTATTATGTTTCCTCATCTTACGTCGTACTCACTTAATTATAATGCTTATATATTTTGTAATCGTAATTAATAAATGCGTAAGGAATTTAATTTTAAAATGCAAAACCCGTTTTAATTTAATTTCTTAAACCCTTTCTCGTATTCCTTCATCCATTCCCGTTAGATCGCACAGGTCCACTCCCAGGTAATAGGGATTAAGTTCCCTGACCTAAATTAAAGGACCAACGATCGTGACCGCTCACGGAAAAAGGCGTCATAGTGTCTCTTTCGAGACACTGACCCATTTTCCGGAGCATTTAAAGGTACGATCGACTCGCAGGACACTCCACGGTGTGTACCTGCGAGAGCCCAAACTCGGTGACGCTCCTCCGTTGCCCCTTCCGAAATTTGGGAATCGAGCGTGACCGAATCTCGGGCAGAGTTCGGTGCGCCCTTCCGCAGCTTCTCCCGGAATCGGAGCTTGGACGTAACAGTATGATAGATAGAGTTTTTTTTACTTTCAGTTCCTAAATTCCACAAAAAGAATTTACTATTTGTAATTGAGACATTGCTATTAAATGACTATCCGTTGGATTTTATTTTCAATACAATCAACGAAAGACTTAAACCATTGTTACACAATAAAATTTTAAAACAAAAAATGACACACTTGTAGAAACTAACGAAGAAAGAAAGACTTGGTTTGCGATTCCATATATAGATAAGATTGCTGATAAATTTAAGGATGTCGATAAGAATTTAAAAAATTTAAGAGTATTTTTAACTTTTTACCTTAACAAACTCAATTATTTTATTAGAACACAAAAAGATCAATTATCTACTTTACAAAAAAAGAATATAATATACAAAATCAATTGCAAAGATTGCGATGCTTCCTTGGTCAAACCAAACGCAATTTAAAAACAAGAATTACTAAATATAGAAACGACATTCGAAAGAGTAGCGACAATCTTTCTGTTGTATGCGAACACCGTTCAGAACAGAACCATGAGTTCGATTAGGATGGTGTTGAAATTATGGATTCTGAGAGATGGTTATATAGAAGACGCATTGCGGAAATGCTTTATATCAAATTACAAGGGAACAGTTTGAATTTACAATCTGACACAGAGTTTTTACATCACTCTTATGTGTCCATCCTTAATAACTTGCACTAATTTACAGTTCTTTCTGTTCCTTTTAATCTTATTTCTTGATTTTTTAATTTTTAATTTATCTTAATGTTTTATTCCAATGTGTCTTTCTATCCTTTGTTTAAAATATTTGGTATAAATGTTTGTTGCTTTACGCAGAATTTTCGCGCAAATGTTTATTGTTTTGCGTTACATCATGTTCTTGACATTCGTTTGTTCATTCGACTACTGTCCGTAGACATGCTCACAGTTACAATATGTTATTTTATTACCATCTTACTAATTATTTAAAAAATTAATATATATTCTAACTCTCTCTCTCTCTCTCTCTCTCTTGTTATTCTTATCATTATTTCTCCATGGCTGTGCGGGTGAGTTTCTTTTTTCATCTTCTCATTCTTTCTTCATCTTTAAAGTCAATTTTATTAACAATGTATACATATAGATTTTCTTCCACATTTATTCCCACAAGATCAATCAATTTTGGGACAAAATAATCAAATAAGAGGATTTTTTTGAACATGGCCGGAGACGCTACCGCGTCTCCTGATGAATCTGCTACTTCCTGCTCAGCCATCGATGAATATTATTGAAAATTTGGATCACTGAAGATGGCTCGAAGGTAAATATCTAGAAAAGGGGAGCCCCTCCGATGATCTTGACCTTGACATATGTTGTCAAGGTCATGATCCTGAGTAACCTCCCACAGGTTTTAGGTGGCGGTCACTGTCCGTTAAAAAGTTATTAACAAAAACAATTTCAAAATTAATGTACCATTTCTCGGAAATTATACATATTAACGTATCATTTCTGCCATATATGTATTATAACAAGTACTATTTTACATCTCCTTCTGTTTAGAAACGTTAAACTTTCCACGCGAAGTAACTCTCACCTCCCCCAACCCCCTGCGAAGGGGCAAAAGACTTCTACGATTGTACTGTTGCTATGATTGTACTGTCGGGGCAGACCTCTGTCATCGGTGTGGGTGCGGGGGGGTGGCCGATGGCCACCTCCTTGCACCCGCCCGTGCGTGCGCGCGCGCGCGCGTGTGTGTGTGTGTGTGTGTGTGTGAAATATCAAGTAATATACTCATAATCGTTATATAACGAATGGAACACACACACACACACACACACACGGGCGGGTGCAAGGGGGCGGCCTTCGGCCACCCCCCCGCACCCACACCGTCACAGAGGTCTGCCCCGACAGTACTATCATAGCAACAGTACAATCGTAGAAGTCGTGTGCCCCTTCGCAGGGGGTTGGGGGAGGTGAGAGTTACTTCGTGTGGAAAATTTAACATTTCTAAACGGAAGGAGATGTAAAATAGTACTTGTTATAATACATATACCTATGGCAGAAATGATACGTTAATTTTGAAACTTTTTTTGTTAATAACTTTTTAACGGACAGCGACCGCCACCTAAAACCTGTGGGAGGTCACTCAGGGTCATGACCTTGACAACATATGTCAAGGTCAAGATCATCGGGGGAGGCTCCCGTTTTCTAGATATTTACCGGCTCGAAATGTAGCCGAAACGTCTGAATAAAATTATAAGTACCTCATATTATAATAAAACATTTAATTTGCACGACTTACTGCAATTTTAACTCTCACTAGCCCGTTATTTATTTATTTTTATTTATCTGTCATTTAAAATGTCACTATAAATCTCTTTTGTTCGTTTCCTTGATCCAGTACAAAGGATCAACACCATTGTAGGAGAAGCATCCCCAAACCATGATATTTCCTCCGCTAAACTTTATTAATTTTTTGGTGAATTCAGGATTGAATGCAGCATTTGGAGACCTCCTCACAGTTAATGCACCATCAGATCCGAAAAAATTAATCTTTGTTTCGTCGCTCCAAAGAATATTTTTCCACTGTTTCTCTCTCTCTCTCTCTTCACCAACAGTTTTTAAATATTTATTCGCAAAAGTTAAACGATCCCTAATATTCTTCTTACACAACAGTGGCACTTTTCTTGGGGTTCTAGCACACAATTTAGCATCTGGCAGTCTTTGACGAATTGTTCTTGCTGATATCGGTGCATTAGTTTGCTCCTTCATGGTAAAAGAACTCGCGTAAAAGGGATCGACTTTGTATTTCCGAAGTAGTAGCCGGTCAAATACTTCAGTTGTTTTTCGAGGTCTCCCTCGCAATTCTAGAGACTGCTGTGCTTTTAAAGCGTTAGCAATCATATTTCTAGACCGTTCTATCAATTTAGATATTTTTTCGAGAGAATTTCCATTTTTATAAACATTTTTTATCAATCTTTTCTCCTCATCTGTACAATATATTTTGATCTACTTATTTTTCATCGACTGTAAATAAGATTTATCACAAAATAAAGTTAGTATAAATACTAAATTAAACATAGATTCATAATCTCTGACAATATAAAAGTGTTCAACAAAATTTAATAATATGGAAAACAACTTGTACCTATTATAATATTTCTGCCAGTCTGAAATCACTTTCTTCGAAAAACGTTTGCACTTACTTAATTCTAGAGATCAACTGAAATTATTTGTATATGTATAAACATGTTTTTCAAATGTGTCGACATTCAACTATAAAAAGGTAATCTGACCTAGCATTAACACATATGTTTGCAAATTGAAAGAGAACAACAAATGTGTTAGTGTACCTATTATATCTACCACGACTGTATGTATAACGTTGTAAACAGATAATGCTTTATGGTGAACAAATAATAAAATTATCAATATTAAGTTTTATATATATAAAGACCGTCAATGTAACAACATAACTAATACGAACACGAAGCCTATCAGGAGACGCGGTAGTGTCTCCTGCCATGTTCAAAAACTGAAAGACACTACAAGTCTCTCTTATCCCGAGTCATCACAGTCCATTTTTGGGGGGTGCATAACTACTAAAATATAAAAAATTTTGAATCGAACGTCATATGTCCTGAAAAGCGGCATCGCCACAAGTAATTTGAGCCGAAAAAATCTAAAATCGGTCAAACGCCGTTCAGAAGATACAGCGGTCGAAAAGTGGTGATTTTAATGAAAAATTAAGAAACGTCTCCTCCTTCTCCTTCTTCTTCTTCTTCTTTTTCTTCTCTGTTTGCATTCAAAACTGTATTAAAACTTTTTAAAATCCCCTCTCACCTTTCACTCACACCTTCATCATCTTCGACCGACTACAACCCCTCATCACTTCCTTCCCCCTCCCCCACCCACCACCATCTTTCTCTTTCGCCGTATTTCACTCTCTTTCATAATATAATATTTTTAAATCATTTTTTTATATATTCGTAATATATTTATACTCTAAAAAGTAAGTGATATCCGAATACTTAGATAGTATCAGCCATTCCCTTCCCTGTGTCGTACTTACCCCCACCATTCCTCCTCGGATCCAGTGTCTGTGTCCTTCCCCCTCCTTGACCCCTCACACACACATGTACATACCGTATATACATACACGCATTAACACATAGTGAGTTAGAACTGGCCCTATTACTACTGAAGCCTATAACAGTCTAGCTGGATCTTAGTTACTTATATATATTTTCAATATATTAAAATTTATTATAAAAATATAATATTAAGAAATTATATTAAATGATATAGAGAAACAGGGCAATGAACCAATAAATTACGTTAAAAATCTTGTAACGATCTTACTTTCGACTGCGCGGAGTTAGCTCGTCGTTTTCACGTATCTCAGGGTTCGAAAGAGGTTCGATCGGGGAAGAGTGCACAAAGAAAAAGATCTCAGACGTTTTTAAAGTGAAAGCGATATCCAGTTTTTATTTACCCGTTTCTTACGGCTATGTACAAATATGAGTGATGTGTATGTGTGTGTGCGTGTGTATGCGATTGTGTTTACAAAGTGCCGGCTAGGCCGGTCGGCGCGAATACCTAGCCATAATCCTCTGACGTGTCTGTGTGAGTGTGTAGTGTAGTGGTAGCGCGAATGCTTGCCCCTGTATTATATCGCGAGATGGTCTATTTGTATCGTGTTTGCTTTCTTATAGCTAATCAGCTGATTGCTGTCAATTACTGGAGATCGCGTCGGGTAGTTCGCGGCGGTGTTTCGTAGGCACGTTCGAGTGCCGGTTAGTTCGCGACGGATTCCACGGGAGTCCAGTGGCTGAGAACACTCAGCAGAGGCGGAGAACACTCCACCCCGTACTGTTACTGGGCGACCGCGTGGAATCACGTAAAATAACGGCGACGCTAGCCGACGGCCCAGAACGCTCGGCGGAGGCGGAGTACCCTCCACCCCCGTACGTCGGGGTAGGCGCTATGGTGTACCGCGCGACTACCGAGAACACTCGGCAGAGGTAGAGTACCCTCTACCCCCTGTTGTGTCGTGCGGTACGTGAGGATGCCGATTTTGGTCTACCGGGAACGCCCGGTCGGACTAGAGTACTCTCTGACTCGGTCGGCTTTAGGACTCTGGGAATGTTTCCTCAGAAACGGAGCAGGAAAGATTGGTCTCGTTTTGCCACGAACGCGACGTTTTATCTATCTGTGGAAATCGCGCTCGTCTTATTTCGGTTCGTTTCGCGGAGCGTTAATCGTTGCGCGGTGGGGGTCTGCAACAACCGATCGCGCTCGGCGACGTTCGGTGGTTTTCGTCGTTGCGTGGTACCTGTGGATTATGTTTGTGTTATATTTTCGGGCGCTATGCGCCCTCATCGCTGCATCGCAGGGCGATGCAGCGGCGTTCGGCCGGCTGACGTTTGGCGGAACGATGCGTGGGAGGGATGCATCGTTACATCACTCCCCTTTTTTAATTGTGCTTGAATGCAGAAGCACCACAGCTGCCTTTTTGTTTCACGGAACGTACAGTGCCGTTCCCGTTAAAACGGACGTGAAATCGTTTGCCGCCCGATCGCGTCTTATATTGGCGTGCTACATGCGCCGCGTAATGTGGGACGAAGATGGTGTGTCCCGGCTCGGCCTCGACCTCTAATGGGGGCGGAAGGGTTGGTCCGATCGGCTGCGCTGGCTCTAGGCTTGGCCTGGGTGTGTTCCTCTCGGCGGTCTTTGCTGTTTGTCGCCGTGGCATAGGCGGCGGCGTGGCCGTCAGCCAGGCCAGCTTTTCCCGTCTCTGTCTATCTGACCGCTGTACCGTACAGCCCACTACTGGCACCCTTTTAACTGGTGGCGGCCAAAGGGACGCTGGTCGGTCCATAGGCACCACCGTTCGTTGTCCCATCTCCGGGTTGGCGGGGTCGTATTCTTCTAATACCTTGTTAATCTCGTCTACGATATCGATTTCCGTCGGTTGATCCATGATCGCTGGCGGCAAACGACTGGCTGCTATTGCTGTTCTGTTCCGTGGTCCACGGTCATATGAGTCGGCTCTGTTATTATTTTTCATCTTCGCTTTCTGTGCTGCTGGTATCGGATTTGTCTTCGTTTTCATCTTCTTCTTGGGGAGGGTGACGAAGGGGGGGGGGGG
>NW_017279589.1:41617-45283 GCF_001594065.2 Cyphomyrmex costatus
GCCGCTCGTATCGCGTAGATCGAAAATGACTGGGGATACCACGCGCAGTACCTCGAGCGGGCCTCTGAATTTTGGCGCTAATTTCGCGTTGAATGCCGTTGCTTTATTTGACAACGGATATTCTTTTTTATACACGCGGTCTCCTACTGTGGGTCTCCAGGCCCTTCGTCGTAAATCATAATGCTTCTTTTGCCTACAAAAGGCCTGTGCGGCATTAATCCTTACTAGCTCGAACGCTTCCTCGAGGTAACGGCGGGTGGTGTCGGGCGGAGGGGCAGGGGAGGGGCGGGCGTTATTCGCGCTGAGTGGCGATAGTAATTCACGGCCGAGGTTTAAATACTCCGGGGAATATCCTGTCGCGTCGTGGCGGGGGGGGTTGAGCAAATTGTAGTTCCGGAATGCGTTCATCCCAGTTTCTATGGTTGCGGTCTACATACTGCGCTATCATTGTTTTGATCGTTCGGTTAGTGCGCTCGACGGGGTTGCAATGTGGTGCATGTGTTGGCGTGTACTTATTGTTGGATACCGTAAGAAGCGAGCAGTTTTTCTAGCTGTGCCGATTTAAATTGCGTTCTGTTATCCGATATGACGCTTTCTGGGCATCCGTGACGGAGAATTATGCGTTCTGAGATCGCTTTCGATACTGCCGGCGCGGTGACGCGGTGGAGGGGTTTTAGTTCCACCCATTTGGAGAATCGGTCTTGTAAGTTTATCAGCCAGGCGTTCCCTTTCTTTGACCGGGGCAACGGCCCTACGAGATCTACTGTTGCCAAGGGCGGCGGAAGTCTGTCGCGTGCAGTAGTCCGGCCGGTTTAGCTTGTAATACTTTATGTTGTTGGCAATTTCTACAATTTCGCACGTACGCCGCGATATCCCGCGCCATGCGTGGCCAGTAGTACATCCGCATAATTCGCGTAATGGTTTTTGCGATCCCTAAATGACCGGCCGTAGCTTCGTCGTGGTGGGCGCGCATTACCTCGTCTCGTCGCTCTCGCGGCACGCATTCTTTCCATTGTCTTTCCGCGGGCGTTTCCTGGAAGTCAAGATCGTGTAACCAAAAATTGACTCGGGTCACCAAAAACTGCATATTCTGCCGCTATGAGTGACTAACAGTAGCCCGGGGTGGAGTGTTCTCCGCCTCTACCGAGTGTTCTCGGTCGTTGGTCATCGTACGCGCGCAACGACACAAGCCGCGACCATCCGCGGGCATATTACTTTCGTAATACCGTCGCGTATAGAAACACCGTAGATCAGCTGATCGCGAAATGCGAACTGTCTCGACACGCGATAGGAAAAACAGTTAAGTAAACACGGGCTGGGCTTTAAACGGCTCGTCTCCGTCTCGCGCCGCGAAGAGACAGAAAAACTGCTACCCGTGAATCCACACACACACCGACACCGAACGTCCGCACATACACACATACGCAACACACACACACCGTCCGCTCGCCGACGTCTATCACGTCAGACACGACACGATAAACACACGCACACCGCATCGGCACACATACACACAAATACATCATTTTCACCGTCGTCGAATCATATTGTACATAGCATCGTTTTTGTTTGTGAAATAAATCAATACGTTGTTTTAATCTTAATCACATATCTGAGATATTACTTGCACTCTCCCACCGATCGAACCTCTTTCGAATCCTGCACCGTGTAATCCGACGAGCTACATCCGCGCATTCGAAAAGTTAAGTAGTTACAATGTAATTAATATCAAGTAAAGTTCTACTATACAAAGATAAAAAATTTATATATTTACATACAGACGACCATCGTTTTGATACCATTTTATAAAAAATTATGTTACTAAATATTATATATATTTGACGATGGGCGTGGCGGTGGGATTTTTTAATTTAACTAACCAGTGAAATATACCTTACCAAGTTAAATTCTATCACATTTGCTGTTTATTAGACTATTCTTGTTGTTAATATCGACTATTGTTATCAAATCTTTTATACAAATAATACATGTCATTAGAATTAAGTAAGTAAGGATAATATAATGTAGGTTTTTAAAGATGGTTCTACTAAACAGCAAATGTGATTGGTCAATTTTACGGTCGATTAAGTAGTTGACGTTGGTGAAACTGGCCCAAATGGTTTTTTGACCAGCAGCACCCACTTTTAGCGCTTTTTTCTACCTTTTTTAAAAAAGGTAAGTTTATAGTATACATACAAATAATACATGTCATTAGAATTAAATAAGTGTAAGGATGGTACCACTTAGATCTTTAGAGATGGAATTTTTAAAGACTAGTTAATTAAACGATATATTTTATGGGAAAAATCCATATTATATGACAAGATAGTGAAATAAAACGAAAAAGATGAGTAGTGGGGTAGGGAGGAGGGAGAGGAAGTGCAATGTGTCGAAGTTAGTATAAATTGTATATTTATATATAGATATTTTAATATCAGTTACTTTCGTGATAATATATTATGTTAAAGTACAGATGTATCAAAAATATATATAAAATATGATTTAAAAATATATTATACATATATATGTGTGAAGGAGAGTGAAAATGATGAGTGGTAGGGCGAGTCGGGGAGAAAAAAGGGGGAGAAAATGCAGTGAGTCGAAGTTTAAATGATTATGGTTGGATATCACTCTGTTTTAAATAATTTAAAATCAAATTGTTTATACCTTACCAAGTTAAATTCTATCACATTTGCTGTTTATTAGACTATTCTTATTATTAATATATGTAATATTAACGCGTCAATTTTAAAACAACATTAATTTTTTTATATTCGTTAACGTGACCACATATTATAAAATAAAATTATTAAATAAAGGTAAAACAGTTACTCTTCGTGGTAATATATTATGCGTGGTGCGGTGTTGTGAGGGGGACAGCGAAAGCTAGATGAAAACGATTCGAAAATCAACCGAAAGTTGCACTGTCCCCCTCACCGCTCCGCGTGCAGTCAATATGTCTCATGACAATTGAATGGTTTAAATATCATAGCAGTAAGCAGTAGGGAGTATTTAAAATAATTTTATTTGAAACATGTATTTCAAATATATATATATATATATACAGGGTGATTCAAAATAACCTTTTGTCCTTAAAGGGACGTATTCCTGGCGGTATTTTGAGACGATTTTTCCTTTGGCAAAAATTCGTCCGAAGCTTAATTTTTAAATTATAAAGAGAAATAGTTAGCGTATCACAAGTCAAATACGGAAGGTAACCAGGGGCGGCGACGGAAAGAAACACATGTTTACGTGACGAACACACAACGTGTGTTTACTCGACGGTAGCGAACAGCTGACCGATTTTATTGGTTACTGCTGTGGTAACACTGTCGGATGTGATTGGTTGAAGTGTTAGATCTAACATGTGTTTGCACGTAACATGTGTTTCTTTCTTCGATTAATTTTCACGCGTCGAGTAATTAGTAGTGATCGAGTAATCAGAGTTTTTTATAGTGATGAATTGATCAATTTGGTGATAAATTTTACGTTTTCTCAGTGAGTGAACAGAGTGCGTGAGTGTGAAAGACGTGATTCAATATAAGAAGTAAAGACGAAAAGATTGTCACTGGATTACTTAAAACGGATCTGTTTCATCGTAGGAGGAATTAGCAGATAGTCGTACAGAATAATACGTGAGTATGACAAAAGCATCGATATCATTTT
>NW_017279589.1:45415-46465 GCF_001594065.2 Cyphomyrmex costatus
CCGCATGCATCGGTGAGCGTCGCCGCCCCTGGTTACCTTCCGTATTCGACTTGTGATACGCTAACTATTTCTCTTTATAATTTAAAAACTAAGCTTCGGACGAATTTTTGCCAAAGGAAAAATCGTCTCAGAATACCGCCAGGAATACGTCCCTTTAAGGACAAAAGGTTATTTTGAATCACCCTGTATATATATTGTATTTAGTAAGGATGAGAGATGCAGCGGAAAGCGAATGCGATTCGAAAATCGGCCAAAGGTTACATACACTTTACGTATGTTTACTTTGTACTGGCAACTTTAATTAATAATCGGTTACTTTTCGTGGTAATATATTAATACAATTTAACTCGTGATAGTACTGCGATAGTTTTAAATATACGTCATATCGGTCAGCAGTCAGTAGAATTTAAAATAATAATTTTATTTAAAATAGAACGAATGTACATATTAAATTTTATTTAATATGTATTTAAATGAAGATTGCACGGTTTATTGTCGGTGAGCCGGGTGAGGGGGTAACGTGCGACTCGCGTCCGTCCTTGCACATCAAAACAATCCCCAAGGCTGCTTTCACTAACCGTCTACTGTAATATTAACGCGTCAATTTTAATACAACATATTCATTTTTTATTTATTCGTTAACGCAATTGCATATTACAAAACAAAATTATTAAATAAATGTAAAACGGTTGCTTTTCGTAGTAATGTATTATGCGCGGTGCGGTGTTTTCATCATACCAGGTTGCAGTCAGGAGTATTTAAAATAATTTTAATATGTATTTCAAATAAATATATATATATATATCATATGTCATATCTACATAACTTTTATAGCTGACTTTTTTCTTACGATCTACTAATCGCTAGAGGAACAATAGTTGGATGTGATGAAGATGGATTCGCAGAATTAATTCGATAAATTTTAACTTTAAGAATATGTTTGCGCTTTTAAAAAAGACTCAATCTACGAGTCGAAACGTTAAGCAGGTTTTTTGAATATTATTATTTTTTAATGTACATCTTCGAATTTTAAACAAGTCTTTTTATATT